>NC_086451.1:9271632-9526018 GCF_028390025.1 Pseudophryne corroboree
GGGCCAATGCTCCCACATCTCCTATACTGGGTGAATGATAGCTGGTATCTGGATGCTAGGGGTAATGCTCCCACGTCTCCTATACTGGGTGAATGATGGCTGGTATCTGGTTGGTAGGGCCAATGCTCCCACATCTCCTATACTGGGTGAATGATAGCTGGTATCTGGTTGCTAGGGGCAATGCTCCCACGTCTTCTATACTGGGTGAATGATAGCTGGTATCTGGTTGCTAGGGGTAATGCTCCCACGTCTCCTATACTGGGTGAATGATAGCTGGTATCTGGTTGCTAGGGGCAATGCTCCCACGTCTTCTATACTGGGTGAATGATAGCTGGTATCTGGTTGCTAGGGCCAATGCTCACACGTCTCCTATACTGGGTGAATGATAGCTGGTATCTGGTTGCTAGGGGCAATGCTCCCACGTCTTCTATACTGGGTGAATGATAGCTGGTATCTGGTTGCTAGGGGCAACATTCCCACATCTCCTATACTGGGTGAATGAGAGCTGGGATCTGGTTGCTAGGGGCAACACTCCCACATCTCCTATACTGGGTGAATGAGAGCTGGGATCTGGTTGCTAGGGGCAACACTCCTACGTCTCCTATACTGGGTGAATGATTGGTGGATTCTGATTGGTTGTTATGGGCAACACTTCCACTTTTGCTCTGTTGGGGCAAATTCATGCTTAATATATTTTGTAACAGATGATGATAGTATCTTATTCTGCATCTCGGAAAGAGGACCTCCTTTATACATACAATATACCTGTGAGGGTCCTGTCTGTACATAGCAATTGTGTTTTTGAGAAATATCATTCTAGGACTGTTTATGATCTATGGAGACCAATTTTTTTTTCTTCTGGAATTTTTGTCTGTCTGTCTGTCTGTCTGTTTGTCTGTCTGTTCCGGCATCACACAAACTACCGGAGGAATGTGGATAGTGGTTTCACTATTGTACAGCTTAGTGATGTAGAAAGACACTGAGGTATGATCTCGATGTGACATCAGGGAGAGGAGCAATAAAGGAAAAAACACTGGACACTTAAGTGAGTGCAGTGTGCCGACTGTACAAAATTACTATATGTATGTGAAAATATATAATTTGCACACCCTGAACAACGCTCAGGGCTACAGGTGTGGATCTCAGGACCAGCTGCTTCTCCCGTGGGCAGCGTTACGTGGCTTGCTCACAAATTAGTAGCCCCAAGCATCTTTTTGTGTTAATCCCTGAAGGAGAAACTGCAAATATTGTTTGCAAAGACATTGTGATCAATGGGCTAGGAGCTCCTGGAGCTATTCAATTCAGCGTGCTGTCATCCCTGACTAGAGGATTTCTTCTCGCACCCCTCCAGGGGGTCTGAGCAGAAATCCATCAAAACTTAGGTCTGTGATGCTGTTATGTGCCGCAGCGCGGAAAAAACAGCATTGCGGTGGGCACTTAGGCGGAGAATGCCTGTTCTTGCTCCTTAACCCCTTGTTTAATCTTTGTGAACCGGCCTTCCCCGACCTGACCGTGCTCAGAATTGAATAGCTTTGGGAGCTAATTCCCGATGCTATTCAATCCGTGCTGAATTGAATTGAGGCCAATGTGTACAATATAAATATACATCACAATATTAGATGGCACTTCTGTCTTTGTACCAGTAAGTCTGCTGAGCAATAACAGGCGTCCACGTGAGCGAAGCCGCGGGCAAACGATCGTTTCACCTATTATTTTTTTAATGTGCGTGTTTATTTATATAAGAGCATTATTAGTGCCTTGTGGGCTTTAGATAATTAAGCAGCACATATTTCTACTGTTGGGGTAATACCATAACCCTGGTTGGTGGGAGATGACGCAGGATCCGCCGATGTATAACACGCAGATATCGCCGCAGCCAATACATGGGAGGGGACCGGTATTCAGCCCATCCATTCCCTATGAGAGCAACGCTTGGCTTTGTAGCAAGGAAAGTCTCTAATACATTTAAATAGGTGGGACTTCTATTTAGTATATGTATACATGTGTATGATGTCTGTATACAGACGCTTTGCGCCGTGTAGCATCATGAGGATTTGGCGTGGCCCAGACGCCGGGTAACCGGTATTTTTGTTTCCCGAGCGCTCTGTAAAACCTGAGCACAGAGAGAAATTATTAGAACGTACAAAACCACTTCTGTATACTCTCGCCGCCATACTCTGCGTCGGGGTGTGGTGTCGGCTCATCGCTCGCTTGTGTGTTTACAGTTGTCATTCAGTTTCACCGGTGTCATAACCTCTCCCACTAGTGCGTTTTGTTTCCCATTTTTGCCTTGTTGCAGTATGTCAGGAATGCGCCCTTTCCACCGAGGCTGGGGATCGTATTTGTACATCGGCCTATTAAACGGACTATGCGCCACGCAGCTGCGTTACAACTTTACGGCGTTTCATTGCAGAGTTGGGTGCACACCTGTCTGCAGAGCCTACTCTATTCACCTTTGCGCTGCGCGTGCTCCGGTGCTGAGCGTGTGCAAGTATGTGCGATGGAGAGCCACGCGCATTTCAGCCTCATCTACACTTGTGACCCAGGAGCCGCAACGGGCAAAGTTCAGCACGGAAGTGTTGGCTGCGCGGCGCTGGGCACATCGTCTGCGTGCACGCAGTGAGGGATCGGCCACGTTTGACTTTACGTTAGGCCCCTGATCTTGTACATATATAGAACATTTTCACAGTGGAAACCTGTATTAAATGAAACGACCCCGCCAAAGCTGCGTCTGAGATCACATCACTGAGTGGGACATGTAGTGCAGCGGAAATCCGCTACTCGCTTCCCGTGGAGTGCCGGACGCGGTTACTGTTTGATAGATAAATATTTGCAGAGGGGATTATAGCAGTGGCTAGGGGGGTTAGTGATGGTGGTTATGGAATAGTATACGCCGCGGTGGAGCTATGCGTAGAAGTCCGTGACCTCTAATATCCGATAGCGCCTTGTAGGTCACCGATACAATATGATGTCGCCGTTCATTAGAAGAGAGTGTTAATTAGATGTGGTTTAGTGACTTTTTACAGTGGGGATACTATGTTTTCATGTTGTGTGTTTATTCGCCTCAGGATGGTATTCGCCTTTGCTTCCTCCGGCTGGCGCCATGCTGCTGCGCCGCTCTCTGACGCCTACTATTCTCATCCCCTGCGTTCCCCAGTTCAGCTCTCGGCTATGTGTAAGAAGTATAGTTATTATCGCTACCTAGGTGCATAACATAACTCTCATTTTTATCTACTTTGTTTCCCCGGCCATGACACGACCTGGTTCACCGTTGGTGGGCATCCGGCGGCCCTCCGAGTCTTCACCTGCGGCTCCCAGCCACTCCTGCCGCATTGTCAGGGTTGTGTGCAACACCTGTATAATATACCTGCGGATATGTTATTACACATCTGTGCCTTGTCTTTGACTAAATACTTTCTCTGGTATACATTTACATTCAACATGTCAGTAACAGAATGCCGACACGACATGTCAACATTGAATGCCGACAGCTGGTTTTTATTTTTTAATGTTGGGGATACTTGCCTCGTCAGTGGAAAAACTCATGGTTGACATGCTAACGCTTGACATTCTGGAAGTGTTGATATTTGACCTGTCGGACTCCCTCCCATGTCGACATTTTATTTAATACTATTACCTTATCACTGGGATAAAGCCAATGTGCGTTCCTTTTGGATGTTGCCAGCTGCCCCCGCACTGTGTCCGGTAGTCTGTCTCTGGTCGGTATGTCGGTAGTTCCTATAAAGCTGTGTAGACTGTGACTTGTTAGGTGTTTTTATTTCCCATGTGTTTAAAATCCTTTTTTATTTTTTGAAATCATGTATTTTATTTAGTAACTTGTATGATAAAGGTGTATCTGCGGGGCTCAGTCACAGGCCGGAACGCTGCTCTCCCGTAGACGCAGCGGAACACCTGACTGCTATATTGTCACTTCCCTGAGAACCCTTTTCTAGCCAAATTTCAGAAGCCAAAACTTCATCTGTGTTGAAAGAAGTTGACAATAAGGCATTGTCCGGCGCAGGGGAAAGTAATGTTACCTGTCCTTCACCCGTAACATTTCACTTTCAGCTAAGTGCTGCTCCCGGGATCATGCACTTTCAGCCGGACAAAGAGCACCTTTCTTACCAGATTAGGGGAAGGATTAATCGGGCGCAGGTATGTACAGGTGGTCAGAATGGCGGGGAGCCAGGCGCTGTTTATACAGTACACAGGTGTAGCTAATACACGCTACATGTTACTAATGATGCCTCAGTACGGCTACAATGATGCCTCAGTACGGCTACATGTTACTAATGATGCCTCAGTACAGCTACATGTTACTAATGATGCCTCAGTACAGCTATATGTTACTAATGATGCCTCAGTACAGCTACATGTTACTAATGATGCCTCAGTACAGCTACATGTTACTAATGATGCCTCAGTACAGCTATATGTTACTAATGATGCCTCAGTACAGCTATATGTTACTAATGATGCCTCAGTACAGCTATATGTTACTAATGATGCCTCAGTACAGCTGCATGTTACTAATGATGCCTCAGTACAGCTATATGTTACTAATGATGCCTCAGTACAGCTATATGTTACTAATGATGCCTCAGTACGTCTACAATGATGCCTCAGTACGGCTACATGTTACTAATGATGCCTCAGTACAGCTATATGTTACTAATGATGCCTCAGTACAGCTGCATGTTACTAATAATGCCTCAGTACAGCTATATGTTACTAATGATGCCTCGGTACGGCTACATGTTACTACTGATGCCTCGGTACGGCTACATGTTACTACTGATGCCTCGGTACGGCTACATGTTACTACTGATGCCTCGGTACGGCTACATGTTACTAATGATGCCTCGGTACGGCTACATGTTACTAATGATGCCTCAGTACGGCTACATGTTACTACTGATGCCTCGGTACGGCTACATGTTACTAATGATGCCTCGGTACGGCTACATGTTACTAATGATGCCTCAGTACGGCTACAATGATGCCTCAGTACGGCTACATGTTACTAATGATGCCTCAGTACAGCTACATGTTACTAATGATGCCTCAGTACAGCTATATGTTACTAATGATGCCTCAGTACAGCTACATGTTACTAATGATGCCTCAGTACAGCTACATGTTACTAATGATGCCTCAGTACAGCTATATGTTACTAATGATGCCTCAGTACAGCTATATGTTACTAATGATGCCTCAGTACAGCTATATGTTACTAATGATGCCTCAGTACAGCTGCATGTTACTAATGATGCCTCAGTACAGCTATATGTTACTAATGATGCCTCAGTACAGCTATATGTTACTAATGATGCCTCAGTACAGCTGCATGTTACTAATGATGCCTCAGTACAGCTATATGTTACTAATGATGCCTCAGTACGTCTACAATGATGCCTCAGTACGGCTACATGTTACTAATGATGCCTCAGTACAGCTATATGTTACTAATGATGCCTCAGTACGGCTACATGTTACTAATGATGCCTCAGTACGGCTACATGTTACTACTGATGCCTCGGTACGGCTACATGTTACTAATGATGCCTCGGTACGGCTACATGTTACTAATGATGCCTCGGTACGGCTACATGTTACTAATGATGCATCAGTACAGCTATATGTTACTAATGATGCCTCAGTACAGCTATGTTACTAATGATGCCTCAGTACAGCTGCATGTTACTAATAATGCCTCAGTACAGCTATATGTTACTAATGATGCCTCAGTACGTCTACAATGATGCCTCAGTACGGCTACATGTTACTAATGATGCCTCAGTACAGCTGCATGTTACTAATGATGCCTCAGTACAGCTGCATGTTACTAATAATGCCTCAGTACAGCTATATGTTACTAATGATGCCTCAGTACGTCTACAATGATGCCTCAGTACGGCTGCATGTTACTAATGATGCCTCGGTACAGCTGCATGTTACTAATGATGCCTCGGTACAGCTGCATGTTACTAATGATGCCTCAGTACAGCTGCATGTTACTAATGATGCCTCAGTACAGCTGCATGTTACTAATGATGCCTCAGTACGGCTACATGTTACTAATGATGCCTCAGTACAGCTATATGTTACTAATGATGCCTCAGTACAGCTGCATGTTACTAATAATGCCTCCAGTACGACTACATGTTACTACTGATGCCTCGGTACGGCTACATGTTACTACTGATGCCTCGGTACGGCTACATGTTACTAACGATGCCTCGGTACGGCTACATGTTACTATTGATGCCTCAGTCCGTCATGCTAGGAACAGGCGACTTTAATTTATTGCTTTTCAACTTTACAAAAGTTATATCATTTTATTATTGGGTTCCTGCTGTTGTCATTATATCTGTATGTAGCACCGGCATAATCCTATGGGACTTTGGAATTGGGAACAAACATAGTAAGAAATTTTTTTTGGGTTTTAACAAACAGACAAAGCGGTGTGACGGCGCAGCTCACAGTGTATAGGGAAATAGGAGATTGATATATGAGGGTAAGTGATACATATTGCCCATATGGGCCCAGAGCTGGGAGATATGTGATACAGCAGAGGAGCTGTATGTTGGTGCAGAGCTGGGAGATATGTGATACAGCAGAGGAGCTGTATGTTGGTGCAGAGCTGGGAGATATGTGATACAGCACAGGAGCTGTATGTTGGTGCAGAGCTGGGAGATATGTGATACAGCACAGGAGCTGTATGTTGGTGCAGAGCTGGGAGATATGTGATACAGCACAGGAGCTGTATGTTGGTGCAGAGCTGGGAGATATGTGATACAGCACAGGAGCTGTATGTTGGTGCAGAGCTGGGAGATATGTGATACAGCAGAGGAGCTGTATGTTGGTGCAGAGCTGGGAGATATGTGATACAGCAGAGGAGCTGTATGTTGGTGCAGAGCTGGGAGATATGTGATACAGCACAGGAGCTGTATGTCGGTGCAGAGCTGGGAGATATGTGATACAGCAGAGGAGCTGTATGTTGGTGCAGAGCTGGGAGATATGTGATATAGCAGAGGAGCTGTATGTCGGTGCAGAGCTGGGAGATATGTGATACAGCACAGGAGCTGTATGTTGGTGCAGAGCTGGGAGATATGTGATACAGCAGAGGAGCTGTATGTTGGTGCAGAGCTGGGAGATATGTGATACAGCACAGGAGCTGTATGTTGGTGCAGAGCTGGGAGATATGTGATACAGCAGAGGAGCTGTATGTTGGTGTAGAGCTGGGAGATATGTGATACAGCAGAGGAGCTGTATGTTGGTGCAGAGCTGGGAGATATGTGATACAGCAGAGGAGCTGTATGTTGGTGCAGAGCTGGGAGATATGTGATACAGCAGAGGAGCTGTATGTCGGTGCAGAGCTGGGAGATATGTGATACAGCAGAGGAGCTGTATGTTGGTGCAGAGCTGGGAGATATGTGATATAGCAGAGGAGCTGTATGTCGGTGCAGAGCTGGGAGATATGTGATACAGCACAGGAGCTGTATGTTGGTGCAGAGCTGGGAGATATGTGATACAGCAGAGAGGCTGTATGTTGGTGCAGAGCTGGGAGATATGTGATACAGCACAGGAGCTGTATGTTGGTGCAGAGCTGGGAGATATGTGATACAGCACAGGAGCTGTATGTTGGTGCAGAGCTGGGAGATATGTGATACAGCACAGGAGCTGTATGTTGGTGCAGAGCTGGGAGATATGTGATACAGCAAAGTAGCTGTATGTTGGTGCAGAGCTGGGAGATATGTGATACAGCAGAGGAGCTGTATGTTGGTGCAGAGCTGGGAGATATGTGATACAGCGGGAGAGCTGTATGTTGGTGCAGAGCTGGGTGATATGTGATATAGCAGAGGAGCTGTATGTTGGTGCAGAGCTGGGAGATATGTGATATAGCAGAGGAGCTGTATGTTATGTGATACAGCAGAGGAGCTGTATGTTGGTGCAGAGCTGGGAGATATGTGATACAGCAGAGGAGCTGTATGTTGGTGCAGAGCTGGGAGATATGTGATACAGCAGAGGAGCTGTATGTTGGTGCAGAGCTGGGAGATATGTGATACAGCGGAGGAGCTGTATGTTGGTGCAGAGCTGGGAGATATGTGATACAGCACAGGAGCTGTATGTTGGTGCAGAGCTGGGAGATATGTGATACAGCACAGGAGCTGTATGTTGGTGCAGAGCTGGGAGATATGTGATACAGCACAGGAGCTGTATGTTGGTGCAGAGCTGGGAGATATGTGATACAGCAGAGGAGCTGTATGTTGGTGCAGAGCTGGGAGATATGTGATACAGCGGGAGAGCTGTATGTTGGTGCAGAGCTGGGTGATATGTGATACAGCAGAGGAGCTGTATGTTGGTGCAGAGCTGGGAGATATGTGATATAGCAGAGGAGCTGTATGTTGGTGCAGAGCTGGGAGATATGTGATACAGCAGAGGAGCTGTATGTTGGTGCAGAGCTGGGAGATATGTGATACAGCAGAGGAGCTGTATGTTGGTGCAGAGCTGGGAGATATGTGATACAGCGGGAGAGCTGTATGTTGGTGCAGAGCTGGGTGATATGTGATATAGCAGAGGAGCTGTATGTTGGTGCAGAGCTGGGAGATATGTGATACAGCACAGGAGCTGTATGTTGGTGCAGAGCTGGGAGATATGTGATACAGCACAGGAGCTGTATGTTGGTGCAGAGCTGGGAGATATGTGATACAGCGGGAGAGCTGTATGTTGGTGCAGAGCTGGGAGATATGTGATACAGCGGGAGAGCTGTATGTTGGTGCAGAGCTGGGAGATATGTGATATAGCAGAGGAGCTGTATGTTGGTGCAGAGCTGGGAGATATGTGATACAGCACAGGAGCTGTATGTTGGTGCAGAGCTGGGAGATATGTGATACAGCAGAGGAGCTGTATGTTGGTGCAGAGCTGGGAGATATGTGATACAGCGGGAGAGCTGTATGTTGGTGCAGAGCTGGGTGATATGTGATATAGCAGAGGAGCTGTATGTTGGTGCAGAGCTGGGAGATATGTGATACAGCACAGGAGCTGTATGTTGGTGCAGAGCTGGGAGATATGTGATACAGCAGAGGAGCTGTATGTTGGGGCAGAGGTGGGAGATATGTCATACAGCAGAGGAGCTGTATGTTGGTGCAGAGCTGGGAGATATGTCATACAGCAGAGGAGCTGTATGTTGGTGCAGAGCTGGGAGATATGTGATACAGCAGAGGAGCTGTATGTTGGTGCAGAGGAGCTGTATGTTGGTGCAGAGGTGGGAGATATGTGATACAGCACAGGAGCTATATGTTGGTGCAGAGCTGGGAGATATGTGATACAGCACAGGAGCTGTATGTTGTGCAGAGCTGGGAGATATGTGATACAGCAGAGGAGCTGTATGTTGGTGCAGAGGTGGGAGATATGTGATACAGCAGAGGAGCTGTATGTTGGTGCAGAGCTGGGAGATATGTGATACAGCACAGGAGCTATATGTTGGTGCAGAGCTGGGAGATATGTGATACAGCACAGGAGCTGTATGTTGGTGCAGAGCTGGGAGATATGTGATACAGCAGAGGAGCTGTATGTTGGTGCAGAGCTGGGAGATATGTGATACAGCACAGGAGCTGTATGTTGGTGCAGAGCTGGGAGATATGTGATACAGCACAGGAGCTGTATGTTGGTGCAGAGCTGGGAGATATGTGATACAGCGGGAGAGCTGTATGTTGGTGCAGAGCTGGGTGATATGTGATATAGCAGAGGAGCTGTATGTTGGTGCAGAGCTGGGAGATATGTGATACAGCGGGAGAGCTGTATGTTGGTGCAGAGCTGGGTGATATGTGATACAGCAGAGGAGCTGTATGTTGGTGCAGAGCTGGGAGATATGTGATATAGCAGAGGAGCTGTATGTTGGTGCAGAGCTGGGAGATATGTGATACAGCACAGGAGCTGTATGTTGGTGCAGAGCTGGGAGATATGTGATACAGCAGAGGAGCTGTATGTTGGTGCAGAGCTGGGAGATATGTCATACAGCAGAGGAGCTGTATGTCGGTGCAGAGCTGGGAGATATGTGATACAGCGGAGGAGCTGTATGTCGGTGCAGAGCTGGGAGATATGTGATACAGCGGAGGAGCTGTATGTCGGTGCAGAGCTGGGAGATATGTGATACAGCAGAGGAGCTGTATGTTGGTGCAGAGCTGGGAGATATGTGATATAGCAAAGGAGCTGTATGTTGGTGCAGAGCTGGGAGATATGTGATACAGCAGAGGAGCTGTATGTTGGTGCAGAGCTGGGAGATATGTCATACAGCAGAGGAGCTGTATGTTGGTGCAGAGCTGGGAGATATGTCATACAGCAGAGGAGCTGTATGTTGGTGCAGAGCTGGGAGATATGTCATACAGCAGAGGAGCTGTATGTTGGTGCAGAGCTGGGAGATATGTGATACAGCGGGAGAGCTGTATGTTGGTGCAGAGCTGGGTGATATGTGATACAGCGGAGGAGCTGTATGTTGGTGCAGAGCTGGGAGATATGTGATACAGCTGAGGAGCTGGATGTTGGTGCAGAGCTGGGTGATATGTGATACAGCGGGAGAGCTTGTATGTTGGTGCAGAGCTGGGTGATATGTGATACAGCGGGAGAGCTTGTATGTTGGTGCAGAGCTGGGTGATATGTGATACAGCACAGGAGCTGTATGTTGGTGCAGAGCTGGGAGATATGTGATACAGCAGAGGAGCTGTATGTTGGTGCAGAGCTGGGTGATATGTCATACAGCAGAGGAGCTGTATGTCGGTGCAGAGCTGGGAGATATGTGATACAGCAGAGGAGCTGTATGTTGGTGCAGAGCTGGGAGATATGTGATACAGCGGGAGAGCTGTATGTTGGTGCAGAGCTGGGAGATATGTGATACAGCGGGAGAGCTGTATGTTGGTGCAGAGCTGGGTGATATAGCAGAGGAGCTGTATGTTGGTGCAGAGCTGGGAGATATGTGATACAGCAGAGGAGCTGTATGTTGGTGCAGAGCTGGGAGATATGTGATACAGCGGGAGAGCTGTATGTTGGTACAGAGCTGGGTGATATGTGATATAGCAGAGGAGCTGTATGTTGGTGCAGAGCTGGGTGATATGTGATACAGCAGAGGAGCTGTATGTTGGGGCAGAGCTGGGAGATATGTGATACAGCAGAGGAGCTGTATGTTGGTGCAGAGCTGGGAGATATGTGATACAGCAGAGGAGCTGTATGTTGGTGCAGAGCTGGGAGATATGTGATATAGCAGAGGAGCTGTATGTTGGTGCAGAGCTGGGAGATATGTGATACCGCAGAGGAGCTGTATGTTGGTGCAGAGCTGGGAGATATGTCATACAGCAGAGGAGCTGTATGTTGGTGCAGAGCTGGGAGATATGTGATACAGCACAGGAGCTGTATGTTGGTGCAGAGCTGGGAGATATGTGATACAGCAGAGGAGCTGTATGTTGGTGCAGAGGTGGGAGATATGTCATACAGCAGAGGAGCTGTATGTTGGTGCAGAGCTGGGAGATATGTCATACAGCAGAGGAGCTGTATGTTGGTGCAGAGCTGGGAGATATGTGATACAGCGGATGAGCTGTATGTTGGTGCAGAGCTGGGAGATATGTGATACAGCAGAGGAGCTGTATGTTGGTGCAGAGCTGGGAGATATGTGATACAGCGGGAGAGCTGTATGTTGGTGCAGAGCTGGGAGATATGTGATACAGCACAGGAGCTGTATGTCGGTGCAGAGCTGGGAGATATGTGTTATAGCAGAGGAGCTGTATGTTGGTGCAGAGCTGGGAGATATGTGATACAGCACAGGAGCTGTATGTTGGTGCAGAGCTGGGAGATATGTGATACAGCAGAGGAGCTGTATGTTGGTGCAGAGCTGGGAGATATGTGATACAGCACAGGAGCTGTATGTCGGTGCAGAGCTGGGAGATATGTGATACAGCAGAGGAGCTGTATGTTGGTGCAGAGCTGGGTGATATGTGATATAGCAGAGGAGCTGTATGTTGGTGCAGAGCTGATTTTGGCCTTGTATGTTAGCGGAAGCTCCCTCAGGCAGCTGCAGTCAGAGGACACTGCAGGGGTGACTGGTTAGGGGAAGACCAGCAGGAGGCTATTGCAATAGCAGTATGGGATTCCCTGCTTGTTTTATTTTTGTTGCGCACAGATCGTACACAACTAATGTGTGCAATAATCTCCAGGCCGCAGCATTGTGCTATATATCTCAAGGTTACTTGCACCAGGCCTCTTGCATGATGAGACCATGAAAAAGCTTGGTATTTACTAAGCGATGTCATGTAGAACCAGAGATAGATCCCTGTGGCTGACTAAACTAAGAGAAAGAAAATGCATTACATTGGGATGAACGGTTCCATGTGGCTGTGCCCTCAGTCACTTTGTACAACATAGGTATTAGGGTATGTCACTACTGCAGGTGCATACGGGTTCTAGGTTCTTCTGGAAATATGGCTATATATATATATATATATATATATATATATATATATATATATATATATATATATATATATATATATACAGTCAATGTGGTAGGCGAAACTGGGAGACAGATGTCCACTGACCCCAAATCACAAAACCAGGCGGCACTCCACGGATTTCAGTGTGGAAAAAAACTTTATGTGAGAAACAGCATGAGAGTCCAACGTTTCAACACCGCGGCGGGTGTTTTTTTCAAGGACACATGGTGAAGCAAACAACATTAAAACAATTCTTACCTTATATGCTTTACACAATCCACTGCTGTCACGCGAGGGCGGTGGGCGGGAGCACCTCCGGCAACCGGCGTCCGGCCGCGTGTGATGACGTGACCGTTGCTAGGCGACCAAACGAAGCCCAGTCCGGCTCATCTCGCGTGGTGTGTAAATGCCGTTGCCAGGCAACCGGACGCGCTAAGTCCAGCGCCGCTCACGGAGGCAGGTGGAGAGTGCTGTAAAGATAAAGTGCAATGTGCATGTGAACAGTGACCAATATATGTGTGACACATGACTTAATAAGGGAAACATATCAACGTCTCCAATGTGATATAGTGAGTTAAAAGCAGACTGTGCATAGCATGCTTGGGGAACATATATTGCGTGCAGGTCCCAATGATTCTGTGTCGGCTAAAGCTTTTAAATGGGCTCCGTGTAACTATACTGTATAGAGCCAAAGCTAATGACAAAACTGCAAAAATCAGGAATCGCATGAAAAAACATGATCAGCAGCCCTAATTCAGGCTAAATAAACAGATGTGGAAACACAGAGTAAAATGCTCAAGACATTGGACCACTGGACAGATGTTTACAGAAAAATGCTCCATGATATTTTTTCATTGAGTCCATTGGGAGCTACAGTGTTAAGGCGGACCATCCATCGGGTTTCACACTGAGACAATAGCTTTTGTCTGTCACCACCTCTGTTGGAGATAGGAATGTGGTCCACAATTTGATATTTCAAGCTGGCTAACGAATGCTGACACAATTTGAAATGCCGTGCTACTGGCTGGTCATTATCCTTGCCCTCAATCGCAGCTTTAATGGCAGACCGATGGAGGGCCATGCGTTCTTTAAAAGTTCTAATGGTCTGTCCAACATACAATAGCCCGCAGGGACATATGATGACATAAATGACATATTGTGTGCTGCATGTAAGAAAATGATGTATCTTGTATTTCTTGCCAGTTTTGGGATGTTGAAATGAAGAACCGGATATAAGATAGTTGCACGTAGTACATGAGGGACATTTGAAACAGCCTTTGCGTGTGGACATAGTTACTTTAGGTGACACATCTGTGTGGACAAGCAAGTCCCGGAGATTACGACCACGCTTGTAACTAGGCATCACTGATTTATTGTGAAAGCATGGTAGTGCGGTATCACTTTTAACTATGGGCCAGAGAGCACTTACTGCTCTTGGTATTACTGCACTGGCGGTGGTGTACTCGGTGACCAACGGTATTTTGGTTGTAAGTGTTGCACACGGTTTTGGCTGTAATAATGATGTCCGAGGTTTTGTCAACATCTCCGTTTTCTGTTGGTATAACTTGTTGTGTGGATAGCCTCTGATTTTGAATTTATCCACCACCTGTGTCAGTGCCATATCCAATTCATCAGAATTACTAGTGATCCGTGCCACCCTGGTCATCTGGGACTTTGGTAGTCCTGCTTTCAAGGCCGGCGGGTGGAAGCTTGCATGTTCCAAAAGAGTGTTTCGGTCGGTAGCTTTGTGAAACACGGCAGTGTGGATGTATCGGTCCTTAATGGAGATGGCAACATCTAAATAATGTATCACTTCTGTACTGTACTGATACGTGAATCGAATTGGCGACTCGGCTAGGTTGATGGATGTCAGAAGCTGTTGTAGACTATCTTCATCACCTGTCCAAAACAGGATCAGGTCATCAATATATCTCTTGTAAAGGAGAATGTTGTTACTGATCAGAGGGTTGGAAAAAAATAACTCATGTTCTTTGGCGAACATGTAAACATTTGCTAGCGACGGCGCTATGCAAGAACCCATAGCGCAGCCGGTTACTTGTTCATAATATTTCCCGTTGTGTAAAAAATAATTGCGTTGAAGGGACAATTTTAGCAAAGTGATGAACAATTCAATGTCCAATGACTGAAAGTTGTTATTTTCAAGGAAGGTCTTCATGATGGCCAACCCTTCCGTATGTGGGATCACGGAGTATAAATTCTTGACGTCCAATGTGCACATAATTGTGTCAGCAGGAAGCACATCTATTGACGTCAAAAGATTCAAGAGATCTGTTGTATCTCTTAAGTGAGTTGTTTGACTGGTCACCAAAGGTTGCACCATCTGATCCAGGAACTTTGAAATAGCATAATATAGAGAGTCCCTGGCTGATATAATGGGCCTTATCGGTGGATTTTTCACATCCTTGTGAATCTTCGGCAAGGAGTAAATTACCGGTACCTTGGGAAATTTTTGTATTAGACCATTTTTACTTTTTTCGTCAATTTTGCCTTGATTGAATGCTGATAATAGAAGCTTATCGACCTCCAATTTGTACCGGGCAGTTGGATTGCCCTGTACCCTCCTGTATGTTGTGTTATCAGATAAAAGTTCATCTAGATTTTTGATGTACTGTGTTTTATCCTGTATGATGATGGCACCGCCTTTGTCGGCTGGACGTATTATGATGGTAGGGTCCTCAGATAGTGTTTTCAAAGCCATTTGTTCACCCTTGGAAAGATTTGGAAAAATCTTAGGCTGCGCCATCTCGTATCTCTCGACGGCATTATCCAATAATCTAGAGAATGATTTAATGGAAGCATTTGTGCTCTGCGGATCAAAAGAAGATGTTGATTTGATGAAAGTGGCCTTGTGCGGGCCTTCACTTGGCTGATGCTGAAAAAATTCACGCGATCTCCGTGATCGCTCAAAGCGATACTGTTCAGTGCGCCATTTGAACGAATCGTGTGGGTTGGTGGGTATAAATGACAATCCTCTGTTTAGAAGCCTGGTCTCATCAGATGATAGCGTTCTGGATGATAAGTTGAAGATTAAGTCTATGTTTTCTTTTTGTTTTTGTTGCCGGCTGGTGGTTTTGTAGATCCTCTGGTTTTGCTGGCCCCTTCGGGTGTGTCGGTTGGAGGGGTGTCGACTTTTGACCGGGTTGCTGCCCGTGAGCTGGTTCTGTTTGGTGATTTCGCGTCGTCCGAATCCTGGACTAAAAAATCACTGTCACTGTTGTCAGAGTCCTGGCGTTTGGGATTCTTGTAAGATCTGTTTCTCCAGGACTGTCGTTTATTCGTAAACCTTGGATTGGTGATTTCAGAGCCGTGTAACCACCGATACACCTTGTGTTCTTCATAGTCTGCGAGAACCACTTGTAATTTATTCTTTTTATACTGGATCAATTCTCGCTTGTAATTGTTTACTTGGACCAGCAACTTGTCCCATTGGGACTGATATGAGGCATCTTCAAGTAATGTTCTGTTAGTTGTTTCATATGCAGCAATGTTGGACCGATACTTGGTAAGTTCTTTCCCGGACTCCTCTATTACAAGTAACATTAAGTCCATGCTGCACTTGTTTAGTATCATTGTCCATTTCCTACAGAACTCGGTGTTACTGCGACCTATGGTCGGAATGTTTTTTACCCGAAAGCCTCGTGGGATCTTCTTGGCACGATAGTAGTCGGATAAAGAAGTGCCGTGTAGCAGATAATCCGTTTCTTTCTTTTTCAGACGCAACAGATGATGATAGACCTCGTCTACTGTAATGTTATCTTGATTAGTGAGAAAATCTTCTTTAAACAGAATTGCTGAGGCCTCAGTTTCTGTGTAACTGAGAACACGGTCTGAGTCGGGCATGCTGGTATGAGTGGATTCCAAGGGATCCATGCTGCTCTATTGGTGTTTCCCGTGCATGCAATATCACAGCAAGGTGAATGGTTAAAAACAAATGCTTGCTTGAACAATTGTATAACAGTAAAAAAGCCAAACTCTGTCAATGAGCCAAAAATTGGTGATAGGGTGCCACACTTCTTTAGGGCTGATAGCACAACCCAAATTGCATATAGTGAAATGTAGTTGGCACTCGATGATCTTAGCACAATACCGGGGTGCCCTCCTTCTAAAATGCACAGTCAATGTGGTAGGCTTCTAAACAGAGGATTGTCATTTACACCCACCAACCCACACGATTCGTTCAAATGGCGCACTGAACAGTATCGCTTTGAGCGATCACTGAGATTGCGTGAATTTTTTCAGCATCAGCCAAGTGAAGGCCCGCACAAGGCCACTTTCATCAAATCAACATCTTCTTTTGATCCGCAGAGCACAAATGCTTCCATTAAATCATTCTCTAGATCAGTGTTTCTCAAACTCGGTCCTCAGGACCCCACACATTGCATGTTTTGCAGGTAACCCAGCAGGTGCACAGGTGTATTAATTACTCACTGACACATTGTAAAAGGTCCACAGGTGGAACTAATTATTTCACTTGCGATTCTGTGAGGAGACCTGCAAAACATGCACTGTGTGGGGTCCTGAGGACCGAGTTTGAGAACCTGTGCTCTAGATTATTGGATAATGCCGTCGAGAGATACGAGATGGCGCAGCCTAAGATTTTTCCAAATCTTTCCAAGGGTGAACAAATGGCTTTGAAAACACTATCTGAGGACCCTACCATCATAATACGTCCAGCCGACAAAGGCGGTGCCATCATCATACAGGATAAAACACAGTACATCAAAAATCTAGATGAACTTTTATCTGATAACACAACATACAGGAGGCTACAGGGCAATCCAACTGCCCGGTACAAATTGGAGGTCGATAAGCTTCTATTATCAGCATTCAATCAAGGCAAAATTGACGAAAAAAGTAAAAATGGTCTAATACAAAAATTTCCCAAGGTACCGGTAATTTACTCCTTGCCGAAGATTCACAAGGATGTGAAAAATCCACCGATAAGGCCCATTATATCAGCCAGGGACTCTCTATATTATGCTATTTCAAAGTTCCTGGATCAGATGGTGCAACCTTTGGTGACCAGTCAAACAACTCACTTAAGAGATACAACAGATCTCTTGAATCTTTTGACGTCAATAGATGTGCTTCCTGCTGACACAATTATGTGCACATTGGACGTCAAGAATTTATACTCCGTGATCCCACATACGGAAGGGTTGGCCATCATGAAGACCTTCCTTGAAAATAACAACTTTCAGTCATTGGACATTGAATTGTTCATCACTTTGCTAAAATTGTCCCTTCAACGCAATTATTTTTTACACAACGGGAAATATTATGAACAAGTAACCGGCTGCGCTATGGGTTCTTGCATAGCGCCGTCGCTAGCAAATGTTTACATGTTCGCCAAAGAACATGAGTTATTTTTTTCCAACCCTCTGATCAGTAACAACATTCTCCTTTACAAGAGATATATTGATGACCTGATCCTGTTTTGGACAGGTGATGAAGATAGTCTACAACAGCTTCTGACATCCATCAACCTAGCCGAGTCGCCAATTCGATTCACGTATCAGTACAGTACAGAAGTGATACATTATTTAGATGTTGCCATCTCCATTAAGGACCGATACATCCACACTGCCGTGTTTCACAAAGCTACCGACCGAAACACTCTTTTGGAACATGCAAGCTTCCACCCGCCGGCCTTGAAAGCAGGACTACCAAAGTCCCAGATGACCAGGGTGGCACGGATCACTAGTAATTCTGATGAATTGGATATGGCACTGACACAGGTGGTGGATAAATTCAAAATCAGAGGCTATCCACACAACAAGTTATACCAACAGAAAACGGAGATGTTGACAAAACCTCGGACATCATTATTACAGCCAAAACCGTGTGCAACACTTACAACCAAAATACCGTTGGTCACCGAGTACACCACCGCCAGTGCAGTAATACCAAGAGCAGTAAGTGCTCTCTGGCCCATAGTTAAAAGTGATACCGCACTACCATGCTTTCACAATAAATCAGTGATGCCTAGTTACAAGCGTGGTCGTAATCTCCGGGACTTGCTTGTCCACACAGATGTGTCACCTAAAGTAACTATGTCCACACGCAAAGGCTGTTTCAAATGTCCCTCATGTACTACGTGCAACTATCTTATATCCGGTTCTTCATTTCAACATCCCAAAACTGGCAAGAAATACAAGATACATCATTTTCTTACATGCAGCACACAATATGTCATTTATGTCATCATATGTCCCTGCGGGCTATTGTATGTTGGACAGACCATTAGAACTTTTAAAGAACGCATGGCCCTCCATCGGTCTGCCATTAAAGCTGCGATTGAGGGCAAGGATAATGACCAGCCAGTAGCACGGCATTTCAAATTGTGTCAGCATTCGTTAGCCAGCTTGAAATATCAAATTGTGGACCACATTCCTATCTCCAACAGAGGTGGTGACAGACAAAAGCTATTGTCTCAGTGTGAAACCCGATGGATGGTCCGCCTTAACACTGTAGCTCCCAATGGACTCAATGAAAAAATATCATGGAGCATTTTTCTGTAAACATCTGTCCAGTGGTCCAATGTCTTGAGCATGTTACTCTGTGTTTCCACATCTGTTTATTTAGCCTGAATTAGGGCTGCTGATCATGTTTTTTCATGCGATTCCTGATTTTTGCAGTTTTGTCATTAGCTTTGGCTCTATACAGTATAGTTACACGGAGCCCATTTAAAAGCTTTAGCCGACACAGAATCATTGGGACCTGCACGCAATATATGTTCCCCAAGCATGCTATGCACAGTCTGCTTTTAACTCACTATATCACATTGGAGACGTTGATATGTTTCCCTTATTAAGTCATGTGTCACACATATATTGGTAACTGTTCACATGCACATTGCACTTTATCTTTACAGCACTCTCCACCTGCCTCCGTGAGCGGCGCTGGACTTAGCGCGTCCGGTTGCCTGGCAACGGCATTTACACACCACGCGAGATGAGCCGGACTGGGCTTCGTTTGGTCGCCTAGCAACGGTCACGTCATCACACGCGGCCGGACGCCGGTTGCCGGAGGTGCTCCCGCCCACCGCCCTCGCGTGACAGCAGTGGATTGTGTAAAGCATATAAGGTAAGAATTGTTTTAATGTTGTTTGCTTCACCATGTGTCCTTGAAAAAAACACCCGCCGCGGTGTTGAAACGTTGGACTCTCATGCTGTTTCTCACATAAAGTTTTTTTCCACACTGAAATCCGTGGAGTGCCGCCTGGTTTTGTGATTTGGGGTCAGTGGACATCTGTCTCCCAGTTTCGCCTACCACATTGACTGTGCATTTTAGAAGGAGGGCACCCCGGTATTGTGCTAAGATCATCGAGTGCCAACTACATTTCACTATATATATATATATATATATATATATATATATATATATATATATATATATATATATATATATATATATATATATATATATATATATTATAAAACAAATGAAAATAGGCGCCTCCTAGTGTGTTAACATAGCAATTCGGTACCCTCCACCACTCATATCACCCTATAAATGGGAGGTGTACCGTTTGGTTTACAGATGAGGCACAACTCGATGGAAAAGTACTTTTCCATCGAGTTGCGCCTCATCTGTAAACCAAACAAGTTGGTGACACTTATGAGTGGCTACTAAAGACCCTGCAGTGACGCTAGGACGAGCACTGGGAACTTGCGATTTACTGTATATGGGTGGTTGGAATTCCACCACAGACGGTACACCTCCCATTTATAGGGTGATATGAGTGGTGGAGGGTACCGCATTGCTATGTTAATACACTGGGAGCCTACTTTCATTTGTTTTTTCATATCTTTAGGCCTGTTGGAACAGCAGACCATTGGAAAAAGGACAGCCACCCCTGAAAAGAATAAAGAGAGAAACAAGGGGGAGTGTACTCAAAGACTTCATTGGGACTAATATTGACTACACATTCAGAGAGAAGGTTTAGCGCCCATTGTCACCATATTACTACAAGATATATATAATATATATATATATATATATATATATATATATATATATATATATATATAAGTAAGAGCAGAAGCTACGGCGCTAGGGTACAATCCGTGGTACTGAACTGTCTCACCGGCACTAGAGGTCCATATATATATTCAGTGCAGCTTTATTGTGGTAATATCTGCATTGCCTGTGACTGTGTGTGCCTCTATCTGCTGTGTGGTTTTGCTTTCAGTGTTTCCCAGATATAACTGTCACTATATTCTGTACCCTAAGAGGCTAGGTGCTTCTGGTTCCGCTAATATAGTGCGTCACAGTATTTATCCAATACGTATATTCTACTGTGTACTCAGTCACATAATACCGGATTTATTTGCAGGTATTGTACTTTGTCTGACTAGCATACTAAGGGGGTCATTCCGACCTGATCGCACGCTGCCGTTTTTCGCAGTGCAGCGTTCAGGTCACTACTGCGCATGTGTAAGCACCGCAATGCGCAGGCGCGTCATACAGGTACAAAGCTGATCGTTTATGAGCGATGGATTTAACGAAGAATCCATTTGCACAGCTGATCGCAAGGAGATTGACAGGAAGAGTACGTTTGTGGGTGGCAACTGACCGTTTTCTGGAAGTGTTTGGAAAAACGCTGGGGTGTCCAAGCGTTTGCAGGGCGGGAGTCTGACGTCAATTTCGGGCCCGAATAGGCTGAAGTGATCGCAGCGTCTGAGTAAGTCCTGGGCTACTCAGGAACTGCACAAAATATTTTTGCAGAGCTCGGCTACACATGCGTTCGCACACTTGCAAAGCGAAAATACACTCCCCTGTGGGCAGCGATTATGCGTTTGCACGGCTGCTAAAAACAGCTAGCGAGCGATCAGGTCTGAATGACCCCCCCAAGTCGCTCTGTTGTTGCATTCTCACATAATGTCTAACAGGAAGGGCAGTAAATCAGTGGCAGCTCCTGCATTATGCAGAGCATGCTCCAGGGATTTACCAGAGGGGGAAGTGTTATATGACGGTCTGTGTACTAAATGTCATACGCCTCCCAGTCAGTCCGCAGCTCATGCAATGGAGCACCCTGGACTGCGATCACCAACCTACTGGGTACACTGGTGAAATGCATATGCGCCCCCTATAGGACCACCGGTGCACTGCACCTCACATTGTCCCTATGGTTAATCTGCCTTGGGCGGAAAAATTGTCTAACCAACTGCAGCAATGTGTCAGTCTCTGGTTAGACAGAAACCTACACCAGGTCACTCCCGTGTGTCTGTGTCCTCTAAGTGGCTGCTTCCTCCTCGCCATCTAAAATCCTGTCTGATGTTTCATCTGAAGAAGAGTGGGAGCATATGGTCCTGTCAGACACTGAATCCCGTGTACTGATGACGATTCTCCCTTGCAGATTGATGTCCCTGCCTTAGTGGATGCTAAGAAGCATTTCCTTCATAGAGGAGGATTCCGCTACTGTGGCAAAGAAAACTGATAAGTTTATATAGCAGAAGGTGGTTAAAACTATATTAACCCATTCTGACCATTTTGTGGACATCAGACGGGAACCCTGGTTAATCCAGGGAGGAATTCCTTCTGCCAAAAGCGGGCCTTAGCTCGCTATCCTCTTCCGGCAGAGTTATGTAACAGTGAGAAATCCACCTCTGGTGGATTCTCACGTCACCCGCCTTGTGGTGTCATCCACTCTGCCAGTCACCACTGTCACCTCACTGAAGGAACCGCTTGTGGAGGGATGCCTGAAGTCTGTATACTCCCTTACTGGAGCCATTCCTAGTCCTACTATAGCTGCCTCCTGGGCTGCAATTGAGGCGCGGGTCCAGGCATTAGAGGAAGAGCTATCCGAGGATATATCTGACATGCCAGACTATACCTGTCTCACATTACCACTGATACGTCTTCAGGAGGCGTCCTCTGAGGCGGGTGTTTTGGCAGCCAAGGCGTCGATCACATCTGTCCTGGCTCGCCGCATACTGTGGTTGAGGTCATGGAAAGTGGACCTGGACTCCAAAAGACCTTGGAGGTGCTCCCCTTCACTTGGGACATTGTTTGGGGAAGACCTAAATAAAAGTGTCTGAAATAACAGCCGCTAAGATGGTTTTACTCCCCACTACTAACCCTTCTGCACAGAAGGCAAAAGGTACCACTTTAGCTTTACCTTGAGGCCGAAAGGAACGAAAAGGTCAGGCATACCCTAGACAATCTTGTGCTCCCAAAACCACAAAGCTCAAGGCCAAGCAATCCTGGGCAGCCCGTCCGCCTGCTCCAAAACATGACAAGCCTGCTGCATGACGGGGTGGGCCTCCCAACTGGGGGATCCCATGGTGGGAGGCCAACTTCTACAGTTCACCCAGATCTGGTTAAAGACCACTTCAGACGCATTGGTACCGGAAGTTCTCTCTCACGGGTACTCTGTCTCGTTAAAGAGACGTCCCCCTCGCCAGTTTTGCACTACGCCCCTCTTTTCGGATCCATTAAAGGTGCAAACCCAAAAACTATGGTGAGTTACCTCCTGAGTACAGGAGTGATTGTGCCGGTACCTCAGTCCCAGAGAGGTAGAGGTTAATATTCAACCCTGGTTCTGTCTAAAACTCGGTTGTCCTTCCGGCCTATACTAAATCTCAAATCTTTGAACAAGTTTGTGAGAGTGTCCAGGTTTCATATGGAAACACTGAACTCCATTGTACTGGTTAGGGAACCCGGAGACTATATGGTATCCCTGGATATACATGATGCATACCTGCATATACCTTTTGCCGTATCGCAACAGCAATTTCTGTGGTTTGCTAATGGAAACCTCCATTCCAATTCCAGGCTCTGCCATTTGGACTGGCTACGGCTCCTCGGATCTTCACAAGGTCGTGGCTGTTATGACAGCTCATCTTCGTTGCCAGGGAGTCAGCATCCTGCCATATCTAGACGACCTAATGATTCTGGCAAATTCCTACATAGTCCTCCTATGTCATCTGCAGCTGAAGGTAACATTCCTGCAAGCCCACGGGTGGCTTATCAAATGGAAGAAGTCCTCGCTGGTCCCAGCTCAGAGCATGGTGCACCTGGGGGGCACTCCTGGACACGCACAGTGAGAAGACTGGTTCTGTCTCCAGAAAAAGTCCTGAAGATTCAGGACAGGATAAGATGCTTCCTCAGTATCCTAGAGTGTCTACACACTCTGCGTTGCAAGTACTTGGCCTGATGGCTTCGGCCTTCGACATGGTAAAGTACGCTCAATTTCATTCCCGTCCGCTACACAGGTTAATCCTGTCCAAGTGGGACGGCCTGCCTCATTGGATCAGATATCACATGATCTCTTTGACTCCGGAGGTTCGCCTGTCGCTGACCTGGTGAATCCAGGACCAGCAAGAGCAGGGGCCGTCCCTTCTGGGTCCCTGACTGGGATCTGCTGACAATGAACACCTGTCTGAGGGGATGGGGAGTGGTGTTGAAGCAACACTTTTCAAGGTCGTTGGATGAAGGAGGAATCCCTCCTTCCAATAAATATTCTGGAGCTGAGGGCAGTGTTCAATGCACTGTCTCGCCCTACCTTGAGTACTGAACAGGCCTGTCCAAGTACGATCAGATAGTGCCACCACAGTGGCATACATAAACCATCAAGGCGGCTCTCGAAGCCACTTGGCAATGATGGAAGTGTCAAAAATCCTTTGTTGGGCGTAACATCATCTGCCAGCCATATCGGCAGTGTTCATTCCAGGTGTCCTGAACTGGGAAGCGGACTTCCTCAGTCAGGACGTACACGCTGGAGAGTGGAGTCTTCATCCGGAAGTCTTTCAACTCCTAGTGGACAGATGAGGCCTACCGGACGTAGACCTAATGGCGTCTCGACACAATCACAAGATTCCGGTCTTCGGATCAAGGTACAGGGATCCTCAAGCAGCGTTCGTGGATGCACTGGCATTCCATGGAACTTTCGTCTGCCCTACATGTTCCCTCCAGTGTCACTCCTGCCCAGGGTACTACAGAAGTTCAAACAAGAAGGACAAATACTGCTTCTAGTCGCCCCAGCGTGGCCTCGAAGGCATTGGTTCTCAGACCTGCACGGTCTGTCGACAGAGAACCCCCTTCTACTTCCTCAGCACCTGGACCTCCTCAGGCAGGGCCCTTGTCTCTATCCAGACCTGGCCAGACTGGCTTTGACGGCGTGGCTCTTGAAGCATCACTCCTGAGGGCCAAAGGTTTCTCTGAGGCGGTTATCCAGACTATGTTGAAAGCCCGCAAACCGGCCTCTGCCCGGGTTTAATACAGGGTTTGGAATTCTTACTTCACAGGTGTGCTGATAAGAATTAATGATGTCTCTACAGTCAGAACTTCCAGAAATCTGGCTTTTCTGCAACGAGGCCTTGACTTAGGTCTTCCTCAAGGTTCACATATCTGCCTTGTTGGTATGGTTTTAGAGAAAAATTGCATCTATACCTGATGTTCATACTTTCACTCAGGGCATACTTAGGATTCAGCCTCCCTATGCCCCTCCTGTGGCTCCATGGGATTTTCGCTGTGCAAGTGTGCGATCGCATGTGTAGCAGAGCGGTACAAACAGATCTTGTGCAGTCTCTGCGCAGCCCAGGACTTACTCAGCCGCTGCGATCACATCAGCCTGTCCGGGACCAGAATTGACGTCAGACACCCGCCCTGCAAACGCCTGGACACGCCTGCGTTTTTCCAACCACTCCCAGAAAACGATCAGTTGCCACCCACAAACGCCCTCTTCCTGTCGATCTCCTTGCGATCGCCCATGCAAATGGATTTTTCGCACAAACCCAGCGCTGAGCGGTGATCCACTTTGTACCCGTGGGACGCGCCTGCGCATTGCGGTGCATACGCAAGCACAGTTCTGACCTGATCGCAGCAAAAAAACGATGGCGAGCGATCAAGTCTGAATTACCCCCATAGAGCGGTGGGTTAAGATGAGAGCTTACCCTCTCTATAGTGGAGGGGCAGACGGGTGACACACAGAGGAGAGACAGTGAGCGAGGAGCATAGAGCGGTGGGTTAGAATGAGAGCTTGCACTCTATAGCGGAGGGACAGAGAGGCAGGGGTAAGCCAGGAGCAATTACATCACCATTCAGACTGTATTACACATGGCTATCTTGTTGTTGTGGAACTGTGAGCGTCTGGCTGAGGCGTGCTGGGATCTGTAGTTGCACAGCAGCTTGAGAAGCTCAGATTTTCAAAGTAAGCTGTATGCTTTGGATTAGCCGTGCTCCAGGCTGTGCTTCTCTGCACTGATTGCTTCCTGGCGCAGACACCGCTTCTGTGCATTATGTAAGAACACGCTGACACGTTCCTGGGAAGATGAGGAATAGGGATTTGGATAAGTAGACATCCTGTGTGAGAGAAAACAGCATGGTGCAAGGATCAGTAATGTGATGTAACCCATAGCAACCAGTCAGGACTCCTAAATCGTGCCATGAAGTAACATCTATGTCCTGCTATTAGTAGTCCTGGAATAAATAGGCCGGCACTGACTGGGGCCGGGTCGGTCATAGGCCGGCACTGACTGGGGCCGGGGTCGTCATAGGCCGGCACTGACTGGGGCCGGGTCGGTCATAGGCCGGCACTGACTGGGGCCGGGGTCGGTCATAGGCCGGCACTGACTGGGGTCGGTCGTAGGCCGGCACTGACTGGGGCCGGGGTCGGTCATAGGCCGGCACTGACTGGGGCCGGGGTCGGTCATAGGCCGGCACTGACTGGGGTCGGTCATAGGCCGGCACTGACTGGGGCCGGGGTCGGTCATAGGCCGGCACTGACTGGGGCCGGGGTCGGTCATAGGCCGGCACTGACTGGGGCCGGGGTCGGTCATAGGCCGGCACTGACTGGGGCCGGGGTCGGTCATAGGCCGGCACTGACTGGGGCCGGGGTCGGTCATAGGCCGGCACTGACTGGGGCCGGGGTCGGTCATAGGCCGGCACTGACTGGGGCCGGGGTCGGTCATAGGCCGGCACTGACTGGGGCCGGGGTCGGTCATAGGCCGGCACTGACTGGGGCCGGGGTCGGTCATAGGCCGGCACTGACTGGGGCCGGGGTCGGTCATAGGCCGGCACTGACTGGGGCCGGGGTCGGTCATAGGCCGGCACTGACTGGGGCCGGGGTCGGTCATAGGCCGGCACTGACTGGGGCCGGGGTCGGTCATAGGTCGGCACTGATGGGGGGCCGTGGGCATTGATAGGCCGGCACTGACGGGGGCCGTGGGCATTGATAGGTCAGCACTGACGTAGCCATTTTAACTGAAGACCCGTCAGTGGGGTATTGCTGCGGCGCAGTTGTTGCAGTGCGCTCAGTCATTGTCACCATGTATATAGCAGACATTGTGGTATATACAGACGTCTATTATGAAGCCTGATTATTGGTGAACTCTGGCAATTTTTATTTCTCTGAAGATAAGTTGAACATTGTTTTCATATAATGAACTGTTCTTCTTAGCCAGAATAATATTATTATACTATGTCATCCCTATGGTAGTAACCCCCAACCGTACACTGCCGTACCGTAGACTGCGCGGTGTTACTATACCGGCTCCTGTGCCCGTCTCTTTGCTTCTTATAATGAGGCCCTATAAATCCCAATGTTGCAGACTGGGAAGGATCTGCGCTGTTCCGATGCGTTTCCCGTCCTCTGATTGTGAGCGCACAGCGAATCTCTGGGCTGCTGCTTGGCAGAACCGTCCGGCTGTCTGTTACTGCGCATCAATAATTCACCAGCCACAGGAACAAATGGTCCCTTAGGCCGGTTACACAGTGATGGCTGCAGGAGAGGTGTGCAGTATTTAACCCGTGCGTTCGCTCTGCGCTGCTGTCATCGCGCCAGGCTCTGCAATGCAATGGAAGAGGCGCAGATCTGTGTGTCACATAACCAGGCCTCGCCCGCCTGTCCCAAAATCAGGCGTCATTTCTGGAGTGTCAGGTAGATGAAGTAAACTTGTGATAAAGTCAATGGGGTGTATTCAGTACCTGTCGAAAAGACGCCAGTTTCCGACAGGTTTAGGTCGGAAGGGGTTCCGACCTATTCAATGCCAGGCCATTTTTTCCGACAAGTCGGGAATTCACGACTTGTCGGAAACCACGTAGATTGTCGGATTAGCTGCGGATCCATGTGTTCCGCGGCCAAATCCGACAGGTTTTGGTCCTGGTTCCGACAATGTCAATCCAACTTTTTTTTTTTTTTTTTTAAAGTCGGATTGACCGTGTTGGAACCGGGGAGATGAGACGGGGGAGCGGGGACAAGTAGTAGGGGACGGGACCATGTGAGGAGAGGAGTGTGGACGGGTGAGAAGGCAAGCAGGGACGGACCGTGGACTGGTGAGGAGACAGTCGGATTTGGCCACTCATTTAATACTGACCTGTCAGATCCTTTCCGTTGGAAAGCATCCGCCAGGTATTGAATACACCCGAATGTGTGTGTTTTTTATTTTATTTTCTTGTGAGCCGCCAAACGTTGGGACACAGTAGGGTTGAAATAATAAAAAATGGTAATACTTTATTAAACAATGTGCCTTATTAGTAATATAGATGTATCTGTTCCTTTAGGTCATCTAGGAAGGCGCATCGGAGCTAGAAGTCTAGTTTCTGAATAATAGAAGCTACAATATTATATCAGTAATAAGGCACATATATTCCTATATGTATATAGCTTTGTATATGCTGGTTTTCCTGTGTCCTGCCCGGGGGGCTGCGGTCCTCCGGTTTGGGTACTGCAGTCCTCCTGTGATGCTGAGTGATGCTCCGTACAGTAGCACAGTCCCTGTGTTATGAGGATAATGAGAAAAGCTCTTAATTACACAGCGGAAATCCCTTTTGCATTCACTTGGCAGGAGCCTCACACTTTCCTAGAGAAACCGTTTTTATTATAGCAGAGTGATGCTTTATTTATACCAGAATAATTACTTTCCTGCACTGTTCTTCATTATACACCTGCAGCTGCCACCAGGGCAATGAGAAGCGGTCTACGTGTGACTGTGGGGGGCGGTGGTTGTGCAGCAGCTGTACAGTATCTGCTGGCACGTGCTGCTGCTATATACTGTCACTTATTACATGTGCTGCTGCTATATACTGTGTCACTTATTACATGTGCTGCTGCTATATACCGTGTCACTTATTACATGTGCTGCTGCTATATACTGTCACTTATTACATGTGCTGCTGCTATATACTGTATGTCACTTATTACATGTGCTGCTATATACTGTCACTTATTACATGTGCTGCTGCTATATACTGTATGTCACTTATTACATGTGCTGCTCCTATATACTGTGTCACTTATTACATGTGCTGCTGCTGTTATATGCTGTATGTTATTTTCTCTAACGTCCTAAGTGGATGCTGGGGACTCCGTAAGGACCATGGGGAATAGCGGCTCCGCAGGAGACTGGGCACAACTAAAGAAAGCTTTAGGACTACCTGGTGTGCACTGGCTCCTCCCACTATGACCCTCCTCCAGACTTCAGTTAGAATCTTGTGCCCGGCTGAGCTGGATACACACTAGGGGCTCTCCTGAGCTCCTAGAAAGAAAGTATATTTAGGTTTTTTATTTTCAGTGAGATCTGCTGGCAACAGACTCACTGCAGCGAGGGGCTAAGGGGAGAAGAAGCGAACCTACCTAACTGGTGGTAGCTTGGGCTTCTTAGGCTACTGGACACCATTAGCTCCAGAGGGATCGACCGCAGGACCCGACCTTGGTGTTCGTTTCCAGAGCCGCGCCGCCGGCCCCCTTACAGAGCCAGAAGCAAGAAGTGTTCCGGAAAATCAGCGGCAGAAGACTTCGGTCTTCAACAAGGTAGCGCACAGCACTGCAGCTGTGCGCCATTGCTCCTCATGCACACCTCACACTCCGGTCACTGATGGGTGCAGGGCGCTGGGGGGGGGGGCGCCCTGAGGGCAATATAAGACACCTTGGCTGGCAAATCTACATCATATATAGTCCTAGAGGCTATATAGATGTAAAAATACCCCTGCCAGTATTCCAGAAAAAGCGGGAGAAGTCAGCCGAAAAAGGGGCGGGGCTTCTCCCTCAGCACACTGGCGCCATTTTATCTTCACAGTGCAGCTGGAAGATAGCTCCCCAGGCTCTCCCCTGTAGTTTTCAGGCTCAAAGGGTTAAAAAGAGAGGGGGGGCACTAAATTTAGGCGCAATATATGTATACAAGCAGCTATTGGGGAAAAATCACTCAGTTATAGTGTTAATCCCTGCATTATATAGCGCTCTGGTGTGTGCTGGCATACTCTCTCTCTGTCTCCCCAAAGGACTTTGTGGGGTCCTGTCCTCAGTCAGAGCATTCCCTCTGTGTGTGCGGTGTGTCGGTACGGCTGTGTCGACATGTTGGATGAGGAAGGTTACGTGGAGGCGGAGCAGAGGCCGATAAATGGGATGTCGTCCCCTGTGGGGCCGACACCAGAGTGGATGGATAGGTGGAAGGTATTAACCGACAATGTCAACTCCTTACATAAAAGGCTGGATGACGTAACAGCTGTGGGACAGCCGGCTTCTCAGCCCGCGCCTGCCCAGGCGTCTCAAAAGCCATCAGGGGCTCAAAAAACGCCCGTTACCTCAGATGGCAGACACAGATGTCGACACGGAGTCTGACTCCAGTGTCGACGAGGTTGAGATATATATACACAATCCACTAGAAACATCCGTTGCATGATCTCGGCAATGATAAATGTGTTACGCATTTCTGACATGAACCCAAGTACCACATAAAAAGGGTTTATTTTTGGGGAGAAAAAGCAGCCAGTGTTTTGTTCCCCCATCAGATGAGTGAATGAAGTGTGTAAAGAAGCGTGGGTTCCCCCGATAAGAAACTGGTAATTTCTAAAAAGTTACTGATGGCGTACCCTTTCCCACCAGAGGATAGGTCACGTTGGGAGATATCCCCTAGGGTGGATAAGGCGCTCACACGTTTGTCAAAAAAGGTGGCACTGCCGTCTTAGGATACGGCCACCTTGAAGGAGCCTGCTGATAAAAAGCAGGAGGCTATCCTGAAGTCTGTATATACACACTCAGGTACTAGACTGAGATCTAAAATTGCCTAAGCATAAATAGTGCTGCTGCAGCGTGGTCTGATACCCTGTCAGATAATATTAATACCCTAGACAGGGATAATATTTTGCTAACATAGAGCATATTAAAGACGTTGTCTTATATGAAGGATGCACAGAGGGATATTTGCCGGCTGGCATCCAGAATTAATGCAATGTCCATTCTGCCAGGAGGGTATTAGAGACCCGGCAGTGGACAGGTGATGCTGCCTTTAAAAGGCACATGGAGATTCTGCCTTATAAGGGTGAGGAATTGTTTGGGGATGGTCTCTGGGACCTCGTATCCACAGCAACAGCTGGGAAGTCTACATTTTTACCCCATGTTCCCTCACAGCCAAAGAAAGCACCATATTATCAGGTACAGTCCTTTCGGCCCCAGAAAGGCAAGCGGGTTAAAGGCGCGTCCTTTCTGCCCAGAGGCAGGGGTAGAGGGAAAAAGCTGCACCATACAGCCAGTTCCCAAGAACAAAAATCCTCCCCTGCTTCCACTAAATCCACCGCATGATGCTGGGGCTCCACTGGTGGAGCCAGGTGCGGTGGGGGCCCGTCTCCGGAACTTCAGCGACCGGTGGGTTCGCTCACAGGTGGATCCCTGGGTTCTACAAGTGGTATCTCAGGGATACAAGCTGGAATTCGAGACGTCTCCCCCTCGCCGTTACCTCAAATCAGCCTTGCCAGCCACTCCCCCGGACAGGGAGGTAGTGCTGGCGGCAATTCACAAGCTGTACCTCCAGCAGGTGATAATAAAAGTTCCCCTCCTTCAACAGGGACGGGGTTACTATTCCACAATGTTTGTGGTACCGAAACCAGACGGTTCGGTGAGACCCTGTCACAACTGAGGGCTTGAGCTGACGGGAGGCAGCCTCAGTTGTAGGGGCTGAGATGTAACGGAACCTGGGAGGTTGTATCAGACCCCTAGACATGTAAGTAACATGTAGAATAACTGCCCGAAGGCGTGACCACGACAACCAGGATAAAAGTCAATGATGTTTATTATGACAAACTCCGTAACACAGCAGCAGTAAAGGAAACATAAAAGTCAACAGAGGATAAATACAATTCCTGGGTACTACAGGGTGGCAAGGGCCACAGGCACTGGTAGAGTGAGACAGTTCTTATAATCTTCTAGTTGGAAAGTTCTTACCAGACCTGACTGTAGCAATGGAGAGAACCCAGGATCGTACCAGCTGGTGTTCCAGGAAAGGCTGGGTTGCTGAAGATAAAACGGCTGCTGTGGATACTGGCTGGAACCAGACTGTTGTTGGTACGGAGTGGATACTGGCTGGAACCAGTTAAATAATAAACGAACTTGAGAGCGATGAAATAATAATGAAGTTTGGAGTTTAAAAGCGGTGAAATAATAATACCGGTGGAGAGTGGTAAACTGCAGAAAGGACACCGGCCCTTTAAGAGAAGCTGTACACTGCTGGAAGCTGGGCTGGAAGCAGGTGATTGATGAAGTTTGGAGTTTGAGAGCGGTGAAATAATAATACCGTTGGAGAGTGGTAAACTGCAGAAAGGACACCGGCCCTTTAAGAGAAGCTGTACACTGCTGGAAGCTGGGCTGGAAGCAGGTGATTGTTGTAACTGGAAACAGGTGAGTCCAGAATGGATCGGAGAGTCAGGCTACACCGCAGATGGAATGCTGGTGCGGGTCTCTATAGCAGAAGTCTGGAGACAGGAGCTGGAACCTGGAAGACAACCACAGGAGAGAGACAAACTGGAACTAGGTTAGACAACCAAAGCACTGACGCCTTCCTTGCTCAGGCACAGCATACTTATACCTGCAGCAAGGAAGGGGTTGGCTAGGCAATTATGCAAATCAACAATACAGACAGCAGATTGGTGGAAATAATCAGATGACAAAATCCAAGATGGCTGCGCCCATGCAGACACTTGGAGGGAAGTTTGGTTTGTAATCCATGTGAGAATTGAAACAGTAATGGCGACGCCGGCCACAGGAGACGCCAGACTGACAAGCGCACATTTAACCACGCGGGCACAGCGGAGGCCGCGGCTGATGAAATCACCACTCTGACATTCTGCATGTGGAAACTCAGGAACAGCGGGATCCGGTCCTGGAACGCTGAGCCAGCCTTAGGAGGCATCTGAAGGGTAAGTAATGGCGTCCAGATACCCGGATCGTGACAGACCCATTCTAAATTTGAAATCCTTGAACACATATAAGGAGGTTCAAGTTCGAAATGGAATCGCTCAGGGCGGTTTTTGCGAGCCTGGAAGAAGGGGATTACATGGTATCACTGGACATCAAGGATGCTTACCTGCATGTCCCCATTTACCCACCTCACCAGGTGTACCTCCGTTTTGTGGTACAAGACTGCCATTACCAATTCCAGACGTTGCCGTTTGGTCTGTCCACGGCACTGAGGGTATTTACCAAAGTAATGGCCGAAATGATGATACTCCTTCGAAAGAAGGGAGTTATAATTATCCCATACTTGGACGATCTCCTTATAAAGGCGAGGTCCAGGGAGCAGTTGTTGGTCGGAGTAGCACTATCTCAGGAAGTGTTGCAACAGCACGGCTGGATTCTGAATATTCCAAAGTCGCAGCTGGTTCCTACGACACGTCTGCTGTTCCTGGGTATGATTCTGGACACAGAACAGAAGAAGGTGTTTCTCCCGGAGGAGAAGGCCAAGGAGTTGTCATCTCTGGTCAGAGACCTCCTGAAAACAAAACAGGTGTCGGTGCATCACTGCACGCGAGTCCTGGGAAAGATGGTAGCTTCTTACGAGGCAATTCCATTCGGCAGGTTCCATGCAAGGATCTTTCAGTGGGATCTGTTAGACAAGTGGTCCGGATCGCATCTTCAGATGCATCAACTGATCACCCTGTCCCCGAGGGCCAGGGTGTCTCTGCTGTGGTGGCTGCAGAGTGCTCATCTTCTAGAGGGCCGCAGATTCGGCATACAGGACTGGGTTGACAATGCTAAATTCCCTTGTCGTATAAACAACCCTTTATGAAGTCTAAGAACACTGTACGCTGTTTACTTAAGAAGTACCGTAATGGTACGCTAGTTGCGTAACGATCGCTCAGCCGTAGGCGAGACGCTCAAGCGTCACGTTCGCTCACGGCCCAGTGATCACAGGACACGTTATTGGCTATGACTAGAGTAATGATTCGCTATGGCGTAGCGGACGCTCGAGACCACGAGGAGATCACCAGCGGCGCAGACGCTCACAACGCTATACCTTTATGTCTAAACCTTATACCAATAAAATTCACAGAATACCTTAATGTGAGTACAGGGTGTAAGTGCAACCTTGTGTAACCTGACTAACTACAAAGCTGCTTGAGCGTCACCGACGCTCAAGTGAACACTTAACACTATAGGAAATACACAGATACTGGTTTAGGGTCCAAAGCCTATTAACTGTATTATATCTAATGCATTTGTAAAAGGGGATAACAGTACAAATGATACACTACAATATAACAGAGACTTCCTAACCAAAATACAATACTATCTAATACAATTCAATACTAGTCTAGGGGAGATGTGAGAGAAAAGAGAAAGGAGAGAGAGAGAGAGAAATGGAGAGAGATGAGAGAAATTGGCTCACAGTAAGACAATGATTACGGAGAGAAACTTACGCACAAGGGTAAACGATCGCATGCGCCTGGACATCCAGCACCCGATTTTCAGCAATGAGAACCGTTGAAGAGTGAGAGCTGGATGTGGTCGGCCTGCCTATTTATGCCCCACACACAATGCAATCCTACAGTCCCTACAATCCCATTGTCCATTGGACGTCGGAATTCGGCCCTGCATCATAACAAAAGGTCATAGGTTGATTCATACAGGTGGGCTGTGACGATTTCAAACAGCTCAGGTGGGTGGGGAACTAGGTTTTCCGCCGCATACCTGAGTATGAGTAAATAGTAGAAATGGACATAAACTTCTTATGTCCATAACTATTCGCACGAGCGATTAATACGCTCCAAACCAACACCGGAATATTGCTATTTAAATACTCTTCCGATGGGTACCAAACACTACTGCATGACTCCTGTTAGACCCTTCCTACGATACAAAGAGGGATTCCTCAGCTCAGGGACATTCTATATTAACCAAACTTTCAGAAACTATCAAAGGGATCATGATCTACAAACTACATTAATTGTGAAAATATGTAACGAATGAGTCGCACGCTACGACTACATAAACTCTACCGTAAATACGCATACCGTGCGCCCGCGGGTGCACGCTATTGCGGGTATGCGCCTTCACGGGAGAGCGTACGCATGCGCAGCGCGGACCAGTGTGCGGTGCAAATATGGCAGTGTGTATGGGGATATTTTTCTGACTTTGACAGTCCACCCTTTGGCAGTCAATAATAACTGCCACTTCCTGAAAACATTTCAAAAGGAGAAAAATATATGTCAGTGGTTAATTCATTTCCATGGTTGGGTGAGGGAGGAGAGAGGAGTAGGTGTGAAGAGGGTATGACCTAGTGAGAAAGCAGAAGCATGTGTGTATGAGTCCATGTTTGGAGGGTCATGTATCATCGTGCCGTACGTGTGGTAAATCAAGCTTCGAGGTATTGCGAAGTATACATTTGAATTCCTTCTTATCCTGTGGTACAGGTCTGTGGATGGGCTGTCAAACTTTACCGAGCTCTTTTCGGATTTTGAACAAAATGGGGAGCACATTTTAGTTGATGATACATGAATGGGGGGATATGTGATTGCTGATATCTGTGCCTGTATTCCCTATACTATGTGTGTTATTACCTGAGGGTTGTAGAGATGAAGGTGAAGAACACTTATGGAAAATGCAATGATATTCTATGTCAGGGAAATGTACATCTGTCGTTGAAGTTGTGTTCGGTATCTGTTGAGAGTCGTCTTCTTTGCGCTGTATTGCTCCTTGGGTATGAGCAAATAGCTTTGTCAGAGCCATCGGATTTACAAAAAATGTTGGGCTAGCGTGAGTTTAAAAATACTAGGGAAACTGGGGATCCATGGCAAAGTTCATCAAGTGTCCATATCATAGGTTGTCAAAACTTCATCTTTGGTGCTTGTCTGTTGTCTGTATAGCGTCTCGTCAACTTCCTCGTCCAAGGGGGTCTTCGTATCTTGGAGAAAAGCAGAAAAACAGGTGAAAGAAACGGACCGTATAATCGCATTTTCATCACATCATGGTTTCTATCATTGGGTCATAAATCAAATCCAGGTTAATTACAGTTTCCTCACTCCTCAAACTCATCACTCTTGTACTTTGTTTGCACCTCATTAAAGCCTGCCCGCATCTAAATATCAATCCAATAAATATAACAACACCTAAGATACATAGTAGAAACTTTCCAACATCCATTATGACTCCTTGAGCCCAGTCTCCTAAACCGGAGAACCAATTTCGCGGGTTCAACCATGACACCCAACCAGTCAGCTCATTACCTACAGCAGCAAGGGTGAGATTGTGTTTCCGACGAAATTCCCACTTCAATTGGAGAATATCGTCCATCTTTTGGTCTATGACCTCTACCGGATCCTCGGTGCTATTCGTGATATAAGTGCAACACTTTATGCCGTACTGTGTTGCCAGTGTAACACAATATCCGCCTGTTACTGCTGTAAGATAATTAAGAACCATCCTATGCTGAACTAGTTCTGTTTTGTAAGCTTGAAGTTCTCTTCCAGTGTATCTAAACGTGTCATCATACATTTCAGTGATATTATCTAACAAATTGGCGAGTGCGGAAATGTATCTATAGTTCATCACTCCTCGAGCGGTGCGAGTGAAATCTAACGCTACCAGAACCTGAATCCCGGTGGATTCATGGATAAGATCGGAGGCCGGATGCTCTAACCTTTCTGACAGTTGTCTTTTAACTCGGTGCTCGTAATGAGTGTGAGTATAAGGAGCTTGGGCACCACGGTGTATGTCCTTCATTTTGTCATGTGTAACAGTCATCACTTCAGGCAATACTTTTCCAATATAACACAATCCTTCAGAGTTTGGGGCAAGCCACTTGTACGCCTTTCTCCCGCATATGAAATATGCGTCATCGGGGAGAACATATGGGACGGAGAAGGACATGACCATGTTACAGACCTTCCAGGTGAAATCTCCTGACCCTAATTCTTCCATCTGTTTAAGGCACGTATCAGTTTGTACGATATGTGCACAGTATCCTGGTGATACCTCTCCAACTCTAGTAATCCTATTTCCTAAGGTATATCGATACCGGAAAGATTTTCCTCTACTGGCTATGTGGCGTACGAGCTCTGTATCTGTAGGCATTCTATCTGCTCTGTGTGAGAAGGTCATGGTAAGGTTGCTCCATGACACTTCCCAATTTCCCGGCTTACGGGGATTGGAGATATTAAAACATAAGAGGGACCTATCCACATGGTATTGGTGGAGCTTCAAACTAGGAGGGCTGGAGATGTTAAACCTCCGGTCCACCGGTCTCCCACCACTTAGCTCAAGTACCTCCCCTAGCGTTAAAGGAAATGGTACTAGCCCTGATTTGCTATGACCCTGAGGTACTTGAGAGCATACCCAACAATCTGTTTGGTTTAGCACGTTACCCACTAAAGAGTGATAGTCACTCAATGGATGCCGGTCCATATGGATATTAAAACTGGATTGGCATTTCTTTATGCATCCATCTTCAACCAGATTATCACAGAGCCTACAGATACAATTTTCTTCAGCTAACAATCCATCACAATTTCTTCTATCGGATCGTTTTCTGATACTCGCCTTTGCTTGTTGGTTTGGTTGATCTTGGAAAACTACGCCTCCATCATCATAATCGGAACCCATTCCAGATCCTCTCTCGACCTCTATGGTACTCTCGCCGGAACAGACTGCTCTGGTCAACATCACGGTCAACAGGAAAATCCATATCACAGTCTCTTGGGGCAAGTCCATCTTACAGGAGGAGAAAAGAAGAAATTTGTAAAGGGGGTATAAGAAAACAGTTTGAGGGGGGGGGAGAGAACTTGTTACGATAATAAGTTCTCTCGTCTTGTTGTTCTTCTTGTTCTGCTGTCTTCTCAAAGGTGCTGTCTCTCAGTCTTCCAAACGAACATTCTGGTGATGCAATGTTCCCTTCCTACCCGACGATCTTTCTGTAAGGAGCAAAAATCTGGCATTACCATTGGTCCAACTGAGGGGTGACATACCATCTTTAAACCATGGAAACATGAGTGGGAAGAGAGAGATAACAACAAAAAAAAAAACAAAAGAGATAGAGAACAATTCATGTGCATATATACATTACATAACTCGACAATAACCATCAATAAGAAAAGAGAAACAAAGCATTTTTAAACATTGTCAACATTAAGAAAAAAAAAATGTTAGCATTAGAAAAACATTGTCAGACTTATTAGGCTGTCATATCTATGTGTCTAATGGTCTCCTTGAGCAGTCCCTTCCCACCAGCACCTGCATTACTCCACTGTCTGTATCTGGCCAGAAATACATTGTGGCGGAGGTCATGCTGGGGTTTGGTAGACTTCTGCAAGGACCAAGTGGATATGCAATGTGTGAATTCTTACCAATACTAGTCAGAGATGGGGATAGAGAGAGAGAAAAAAAAACATTTTTCACAAATACATTTACAACTTTTCACCTGGTCATTCCTGTGTCTTCAGTGAATGACCTCCCACTTCATTAACCGTTACCTCAGGCTTGCCTCCATTCCTAATAATCACCTTTCCTGCCTATGTGATCCCTGATTATAATGGTGTGTATTGTAATTTTGCTCATTTCTTGGTCTAGGGGGTCTAACTTTATGTGGGTTATTACAGTTGCTAGCATAATGCCCTTCTCTCCTACAATGATAACAAATCCTGGGCTTCCTCCACGTGTCAATGACCTGAGGTTTTGGTTGATTTGATGTCTCCTCAAACGCTCGGATGCTCATCATCATCAATCGTTTCCCCTGTACTTCCCTGATTCCTTGGATTTTATGATTATGGTGTTGTCTTTCTCTTGATCTACAATCTCTTGCAAAGTGTCCCTTTTTATGACAATTGTAACAGACTTCCATATCTGGATTTCTCACAGGGGTGTGGGGCTTTTGTTGGGGTGGTCTTGTGTTTTGGGCCTGTATATTTGCTGCCATTAACTCATCTCTTTGTGACTCTCTGTATCTGGTGATATTCTGATCATGATTGATGACGGTCTCTCTTAGTGCGGTCACCGAGATATCTCTCCAGTTTGGGTTGGTGGTCTGTACCCTTGTTTTTAATTCATCTTTTAAACCATTCATTAATACCTTAACCGCTATTCCTTTATGTTGTGCATTTGTCTTGATGTCTGCGATCCCAGTGTTTCTAGCCATTATTTGCAGTGCTCGATTGAAATAATTAGAAACATTTTCCCTTTCGTTTTGCCTTATGGAGAGAATGTCATTCCACTTGACAGCAGCTGGGAAATATATTCCTAACTGTCGGTTAATCTGCCTAATACATTCCTGATTGTGTTCTTCCATACAAGGTACCTCCGTGTTTAATTTACAATCAGCAATGAATTTTTCAGGGTCAACACTGGAGGGCAAACATGCCCTCAGCACTGTCCGCCATTCTTTGTTGGTGGGTTCTGTGGCGTTTCCTAGTTCTTTAATAAACTTTTGACATTTGACTAGATTTTTCCTAGGATCAGGAAATTCAGACACAATTGATCTCAATTCGGTCCGGGACCAGAGACAGCGCATTGCACTGTCCTTGACGGGAATGATTCCCTGATCGTCAGTCTTCCCATTGGGGACTGAGATCACCCTGGCCAGATCGAACTCAGTTACATCATCTTGTGTTGGTCTTACAATATGGGGTACATTTGTTTGTGCGTGATATGAAACATTGTACGTACCTGTGGACACGACCTCACCTGACCCTCCGTTAGGGGGTTCGATTATTGCCTTTACCAATTTGGTCGCGTCCACCTGGATGGCTTTTGTGATGGTTGCTGGAAGAGGTGCTGACATCGTTCTGGGCTCACTTTCTTGTTTGTATTCCTGAGGGAAGTTTGACATGGGGTGCAACTTGCATAGGTTAATAGTTGTACATTCAACAGTATTACAATAATCATTGTTACAGTTATTACACTTATTCTTATAATCTATACTACAGTTGCTAAGAGCGTTTTTATTGTTCAACCTTGTGCTTTTCTCCGCAACCACAATCCTCCCCGATGCCATGTCTCTCCTCTCAAGATAAGATTCAGAAAAGTCAATTGAATCTCTTTGTAATTCACCTTCCTGTTGCCCTAACTGCACATAATCATAATGTTTACTTCGTCTCTTTGTTGGTTCAATGAGACATATCCTCCTCCTTAAATTTTGTAACACTTCTGGACTGAAGCTACCTATTCTTGGGACTTTGTCCCTGTCTTGTACAGTCATTCTCTCCCATTCATCACATAAAGATTCTGTGTGACTTCCGTATTTTTCACACATGATGTACCTTGCCGACCCAACGGGTCGGTTCTCTGAATCAACCCGAACCGAGGTTGATCGCCCCCTACCTGAACAACTGGCCCCCATAATCTGCAGGTGTTGCTTATTCCTCCTTGGATCTTTATATCAAGGTTTTCAGCGAACCCTTACAAACAAACCAAGATGTCCTGGGCAGGCCGGCGGTGGCGGTTTACCAAGTACCCCACTTACTTCTCGCCCACGTTGGCCAGTACTGCAATCACTGTAACCAGAGCTGCTGTACCCAACCCAGGGCCCCTGTGAACCTTCTGTTTACTGGAACATATGAGGGTTACCCGAAGGACACTTACTCTTTCCAGTAAAGTTGGGGTTGTTAGATAGTTCCTGAGTGACCAGCGAACTTCCCTTTAAAAATAAAAAATTACACAAATCACGTCAGAATGTACAAATAGCGTTTGTGACCACTTTACTCTAATGGTATTAGGTCAGATTACTAACTACTGCACACAATTACGTGCGGTCCAATCGTTCAGTACATAAGCACTACTTGTCATGTACTGAAAGATCAATGGAATCGATGTTTCCGGCCGCGATTCCTTCAGCAAGAGCTTATGGCCTATATGGGTTCTGCACCAACACCCCAGGCGTTGTGCCTCTTGTACCTTTATAGCGGACCTCTTTGTCTATTTTACCTGTTACCTTATGACCTCCTGGTCTGTTACCTTATGACCTCCTGGTCTGTTACCTTATGACCTCCTGGTCTGTTACCTTATGACCTCCTGGTCTGTTACCTTATGGTCCGCTATACTCTAATGCTCAAATATTTATTTAACCAAGGATGCCTCCCTAGCCACCGTATATGTCACTTACACGTGTGTCCCTTGACGAGTACCCGACTTTCCTTTTGGTTCAACCTCTAAGTTATATAAACTTATGTGATAAAAACACACTCACTCAACACATGTACACTTTGTTTCTATATCTATTTCTGCGCAGAAATTGTCTTCAGTCCAACTGTGTTACCAATTAGGAGCAGGATCTGTTAAACTAAATTTCAGATTTTTCCAAAAAAAGATTTGCGTTATTTACCGTGTCGCGTTATTTACCGCTGTGCGTTACTTATCGCCTTTGCGCTAATTATCGCTTTGCTCTAATTCAACTTTTCGTGACTTGGGCTACGTGGGCGTAACCAGACGCTACGTTGCGTAATGTACGCTGCGTGCGTCTGCCGTTTGGATTGCGTACGCAAGTCTTTTGTTAGGGACACGTGTACGCAAAACAAAGATCCACCGTAACACAATTTCTACCTTTATCAATGTAGATGATCCCTGATCATCTACCGCACACCACACTGACTGCCTTATCTCCCAGACAAGCCGTGTGTTGGTCTATACTTTAACTATTACCTCTACTATGAAATAACAGCAAATCTCTTTTAGCACTTTCTATCAACTATAAAACTTGGCAAACAGGAATAGTGATATACGAAATTTGAAAAAGAAATGCAGGTTATTGTATGCGTGCGTGTATACGCAAGACAGAAGAGAAATAAAACAGTTTTAAAAGACACAAGCGTTTTGTTCTTACTTCCGGTTCCCGGATTCCTTCAGCACTCTTTATCTAAGCGAAGCAGACGCTTATCCCGTCAGCACTGCGAGACAACCTCCCACCCTTTGCTGGGGGGATAATGTCTGCTGATCTACCTAGTGCAGATATGAGAAGGATAGGACGAGCCCCCAATTGACAATGCTAAATTCCCTTGTCGTATAAACAACCCTTTATGAAGTCTAAGAACACTGTACGCTGTTTACTTAAGAAGTACCGTAATGGTACGCTAGTTGCGTAACGATCGCTCAGCCGTAGGCGAGACGCTCAAGCGTCACGTTCGCTCACGGCCCAGTGATCACAGGACACGTTATTGGCTATGACTAGAGTAATGATTCGCTATGGCGTAGCGGACGCTCGAGACCACGAGGAGATCACCAGCGGCGCAGACGCTCACAACGCTATACCTTTATGTCTAAACCTTATACCAATAAAATTCACAGAATACCTTAATGTGAGTACAGGGTGTAAGTGCAACCTTGTGTAACCTGACTAACTACAAAGCTGCTTGAGCGTCACCGACGCTCAAGTGAACACTTAACACTATAGGAAATACACAGATACTGGTTTAGGGTCCAAAGCCTATTAACTGTATTATATCTAATGCATTTGTAAAAGGGGATAACAGTACAAATGATACACTACAATATAACAGAGACTTCCTAACCAAAATACAATACTATCTAATACAATTCAATACTAGTCTAGGGGAGATGTGAGAGAAAAGAGAAAGGAGAGAGAGAGAGAGAAATGGAGAGAGATGAGAGAAATTGGCTCACAGTAAGACAATGATTACGGAGAGAAACTTACGCACAAGGGTAAACGATCGCATGCGCCTGGACATCCAGCACCCGATTTTCAGCAATGAGAACCGTTGAAGAGTGAGAGCTGGATGTGGTCGGCCTGCCTATTTATGCCCCACACACAATGCAATCCTACAGTCCCTACAATCCCATTGTCCATTGGACGTCGGAATTCGGCCCTGCATCATAACAAAAGGTCATAGGTTGATTCATACAGGTGGGCTGTGACGATTTCAAACAGCTCAGGTGGGTGGGGAACTAGGTTTTCCGCCGCATACCTGAGTATGAGTAAATAGTAGAAATGGACATAAACTTCTTATGTCCATAACTATTCGCACGAGCGATTAATACGCTCCAAACCAACACCGGAATATTGCTATTTAAATACTCTTCCGATGGGTACCAAACACTACTGCATGACTCCTGTTAGACCCTTCCTACGATACAAAGAGGGATTCCTCAGCTCAGGGACATTCTATATTAACCAAACTTTCAGAAACTATCAAAGGGATCATGATCTACAAACTACATTAATTGTGAAAATATGTAACGAATGAGTCGCACGCTACGACTACATAAACTCTACCGTAAATACGCATACCGTGCGCCCGCGGGTGCACGCTATTGCGGGTATGCGCCTTCACGGGAGAGCGTACGCATGCGCAGCGCGGACCAGTGTGCGGTGCAAATATGGCAGTGTGTATGGGGATATTTTTCTGACTTTGACAGGGTCCTGGTGACCACGGATGCAAGCCTCCGTGGTTGGGGGGCAGTCACTCAGGGAAGAAACTTCCAAGGACAATGGTCGAGTCAGGAGGCTTCCCTACACATAAATATTCTGGAACTAAGGGCCATTTACAATGCCCTAAGTCAGGCAAGACCCCTGCTTCAAAACCAGCCGGTGCTGATTCAGTCAGACAACATCACGGCGGTCGCCCATGTAAACCGACAGGGCGGCACAAGAAGCAGGATGGCGATGGCAGAAGCCACAAGGATTCTCCGATGGGCGGAAAATCACGTGATAGCACTGTCCGCAGTGTTCATTCCGGGAGTGGACAACTGGGAAGCAGACTTCCTCAGCAGGCACGACCTCCACCCGGGAGAGTGGGGACTTCATCCAGAAGTCTTCCAACTGATTGTAAACCGTTGGGAAAGGCCACAGGTGGACATGATGGCGTCCAGCCTAAACAAAAAGCTAAAAAGATATTGCGCCAGGTCAAGGGACCCTCAGGCAATAGCTGTGGACGCTCTAGTGACACCGTGGGTGTACCAGTCGGTTTATGTGTTCCCTCCTCTTCCTCTCATACCAAAGGTGCTGAGGATAATAAGAAAGAGAGGAGTAAGAACTATACTCATCGTTCCGGATTGGCCAAGAAGGACTTGGTACCCGGAACTGCAAGAAATGATCTCAGAGGACCCTTGGCCTCTGCCTCTCAGACAGGACCTGCTACAGCAGGGGCCCTGTCTGTTCCAAGACTTGCCGCTGCTGCGTTTGACGGCATGGCGGTTGAACGCCGGATCCTAATGGAAAAGGGCATTCCGGTTGAAGTCATTCCTACGCTGATAAAAGCTAGGAAAGATGTGACAGCAAAGCATTATCACCGCATATGGCGAAAATATGTTGCTTGGTGTGAGGCTATGAAGGCCCCCACAGAAGAATTTCAGCTGGGTCGTTTTCTGCACTTCCTACAGTCAGGAGTGACTATGGGCCTAAAATTGGGTTCCATTAAAGTCCAGATTTCGGCCCTGTCTATTTTCTTTCAAAAAGAACTGGCTTCACTGCCTGAAGTTCAGACGTTTGTTAAGGGAGTGCTGCACATTCAGCCCCCTTTTGTGCCCCCGGTGGCACCTTGGGATCTCAACGTTGTGTTGGATTTCCTAAAATCACATTGGTTTGAGCCACTTCAGACCGTGGAATTAAAATATCTCACGTGGAAAGTGGTCATGCTTTTGGCCTTGGCTTCGGCTAGGCGGGTGTCAGAATTGGCGGCTTTGTCCTGTAAAAGCCCCTATCTGGTTTTCCATATGGACAGGGCAGAATTACGGACTCGTCCGCAATTTCTGCCAAAGGTGGTGTCATCTTTTCATTTGAACCAACCTATTGTGGTACCTGCGGCTACTCGGGACTTGGAGGCTTCCAAGTTGCTGGACGTAGTCCGGGCCCTGAAAATCTATGTTTCCAGGACGGCTAGAGTCAGAAAGACTGACTCGCTATTTATCCTGCATGCACCCAACAAGCTGGGTGCTCCTGCTTCTAAGCAGACTATTGCTCGCTGGATCTGCTCCACGATTCAACTTGCACATTCTGCGGCTGGACTGCCGCATCCTAAATCAGTAAAGGCCCATTCCACGAGGAAGGTGGGCTCTTCTTGGGCGGCTGCCCGAGGGGTCTCGGCTTTACAACTTTGCCGAGCTGCTACCTGGTCGGGATCAAACACGTTTGCAAAATTCTACAAGTTTGATACCCTGGCTGGGGAGGACCTTGAGTTTGCTCATTCGGTGCTGCAGAGTCATCCGCACTCTCCCGCCCGTTTGGGAGCTTTGGTATAATCCCCATGGTCCTTACGGAGTTCCCAGCATCCACTAGGACGTCAGAGAAAATAAGAATTTACTCACCGGTAATTCTATTTCTCGTAGTCCGTAGTGGATGCTGGGCGCCCATCCCAAGTGCGGATTGTCTGCAATACTTGTATATAGTTATTGCCTAACTAAAGGGTTATTGTTCTGAGCCATCTGTTCAGTGAGGCTCAGTTGTTATTCATACTGTTAACTGGGTTTAGTTATCACGAGTTGTACGGTGTGATTGGTGTGGCTGGTATGAGTCTTACCTGGGATTCCAAATCCTTTCCTTGTTGTGTCAGCTCTTCCGGGCACAGTTTCCCTAACTGAGGTCTGGAGGAGGGGCATAGAGGGAGGAGCCAGTGCACACCAGTAGTCCTACTTCTTTCTTAGAGTGCCCAGTCTCCTGCGGAGCCCGTCTATTCCCCATGGTCCTTACGGAGTTCCCAGCATCCACTACGGACTACGAGAAATAGAATTACCGGTGAGTAAATTCTTATTTTTTCATACTGTTAACTAGATAGTATATCACAAGTTATACGGTGTGATTGGTGTGGCTGGTATGAATCTTGCCCTTAGATTAACAAAAATCCTTTCCTCGTACTTCCGTCTCCTCTGGGCACAGTTACTCTAACTGAGGTCTGGAGGAGGGGCATAGAGGGAGGAGCCAGTTCACACCCAGATCCAAAGTCTTTCTTAAAGTGCCCATGTCTCCTGCGGAGCCCGTCTATCCCATGGTCCTTATGGAGTCCCAGCATCCTCTACGGACTACGAGAAAAAGATTTACCGGTAGGTTTAAAATCTTATTATTACATGTACTGCTGCTGTTATATGCTGTATGTTATTACTATATATGTCACTTATTACATGTGCTGCTGCTGTTATATGCTGTATGTTATTATTACTATACTGTATGTCCCTTATTACATGTGCTGCTGCTGTTATATGCTGTATGTTATTATTACTATATATGTCACTTATTACATGTGCTGCTGCTGTTATATGCTATGTTATTATTACTATATATGTCACTTATTACATGTGCTGCTGCTGTTATATGCTATATGTTATTATTACTATATATGTCACTTATTACATGTGCTGCTGCTGTTATATGCTATATGTTATTGTTACTATACTGTCACTTATTACATGTGCTGCTGTTATATGCTGTATGTTATTATTACTATACTGTATGTCACTTATTACATGTGCTGCTGCTGTTATATGCTGTATGTTATTGTTACTATACTGTATGTCCCTTATTACATGTACTGCTGCTGTTATATGCTATGTTATTATTACTATACTGTCACTTATTACATGTGCTGCTGTTATATGCTATATGTTATTATTACTATATATGTCACTTATTACATGTGCTGCTGCTGTTATATGCTATGTTATTATTACTATATATGTCACTTATTACATGTGCTGCTGCTGTTATATTCTATATGTTATTATTACTATATATGTCACTTATTACATGTGCTGCTGCTGTTATATGCTGTATGTTATTATTACTATACTGTCACTTATTACATGTGCTGCTGTTATATGCTATATGTTATTATTACTATATATGTCACTTATTACATGTGCTGCTGCTGTTATATGCTATGTTATTATTACTATATATGTCACTTATTACATGTGCTGCTGCTGTTATATTCTATATGTTATTATTACTATATATGTCACTTATTACATGTGGTGCTGCTGCTGTTATATGCTATATGTTATTATTACTATATGTCACTTATTACATGTGCTGCTGCTGTTATATGCTATATGTTATTATTACTATATGTCACTTATTACATGTGCTGCTGTTGCTATGTGCTGTATGTTATTGTTACTATACTGTATGTCCCTTATTACATGTACTGCTGCTGTTATATGCTGTATGTTATTATTACTATACTGTCACTTATTACATGTGCTGCTGCTGTTATATGCTGTATGTTATTGTTACTATACTGTATGTCCCTTATTACATGTACTGCTGCTGTTATATGCTATATGTTATTATTACTATACTGTCACTTATTACATGTACTGCTGCTGTTATATGCTATGTTATTATTACTATACTGTCACTTATTACATGTGCTGCTGCTGTTATATGCTATATGTTATTATTACTATATATGTCACTTATTACATGTGCTGCTGCTGTTATATGCTGTATGTTATTGTTACTATACTGTATGTCACTTATTACATGTGCTGCTGCTGTTATATGCTATGTTATTATTACTATATGTCACTTATTACATGTGCTGCTGCTGTTATATGCTATATGTTATTATTACTATATATGTCACTTATTACATGTGCTGCTGCTGTTATATGCTATATGTTATTATTACTATATGTCACTTATTACATGTGCTGCTGCTGTTATATGCTATATGTTATTATTACTATATATGTCACTTATTACATGTGCTGCTGCTGTTATATGCTGTATGTTATTGTTACTATACTGTATGTCACTTATTACATGTGCTGCTGCTGTTATATGCTATATGTTATTATTACTATATGTCACTTATTACATGTGCTGCTGCAGTTATATGCTATATGTTATTATTACTATATGTCACTTATTACATGTGCTGCTGCTGTAATATGCTGTATGTTATTATTACTATACTGTATGTCCCTTATTACATGTACTGCTGCTGTTATATGCTGTATGTTATTATTACTATACTGTCACTTATTACATGTGCTGCTGCTGTTATATGCTATATGTTATTATTACTATATATGTCACTTATTACATGTGCTGCTGCTGTTATATGCTATGTTATTATTACTATATATGTCACTTATTACATGTGCTGCTGCTGTTATATGCTATATGTTATTATTACTATATATGTCACTTATTACATGTGCTGCTGCTGTTATATGCTATATGTTATTATTACTATATGTCACTTATTACATGTGCTGCTGTTGCTATGTGCTGTATGTTATTGTTACTATACTGTATGTCACTTATTACATGTGCTGCTGCTGTTATATGCTGTATGTTATTATTACTATACTGTATGTCACTTATTACATGTACTGCTGCTGTTATATGCTATATGTTATTATTACTATACTGTATGTCACTTATTACATGTGCTGCTGCTGTTATATGCTATATGTTATTGTTACTATACTGTATGTCACTTATTACATGTACTGCTGCTGTTATATGCTGTATGTTATTGTTACTATACTGTATGTCACTTATTACATGTGCTGCTGCTGTTATATGCTATATGTTATTATTACTATATATGTCACTTATTACATGTGCTGCTGCTGTTATATGCTATATGTTATTATTACTATATGTCACTTATTACATGTGCTGCTGCTGTTATATGCTATATGTTATTATTACTATATGTCACTTATTACATGTGCTGCTGTTGCTATGTGCTGTATGTTATTGTTACTATACTGTATGTCACTTATTACATGTGCTGCTGCTGTTATATGCTGTATGTTATTATTACTATACTGTATGTCACTTATTACATGTACTGCTGTTGCTATGTGCTGTATGTTATTACTATACTGTCACTTATTACATGTACTGCTGCTGTTATATGCTATATGTTATTATTACTATACTGTATGTCACTTATTACATGTGCTGCTGCTGTTATATGCTATATGTTATTGTTACTATACTGTATGTCACTTATTACATGTACTGCTGCTGTTATATGCTGTATGTTATTGTTACTATACTGTATGTCACTTATTACATGTGCTGCTGCTGTTATATGCTGTATGTTATTACTATATATGTCACTTATTACATGTGCTACTGCTGTAATATGCTGTATGTTATTATTACTATACTGTATGTCACTTATTACATGTACTGCTGTTGCTATGTGCTGTATGTTATTACTATACTGTCACTTATTACATGTACTGCTGCTGTTATATGCTATATGTTATTATTACTATACTGTATGTCACTTATTACATGTGCTGCTGCTGTTATATGCTATATGTTATTATTACTATATATGTCACTTATTACATGTGCTGCTGCTGTTATATGCTATATGTTATTATTACTATATGTCACTTATTACATGTGCTGCTGCTGTTATATGCTATATGTTATTATTACTATATGTCACTTATTACATGTGCTGCTGTTGCTATGTGCTGTATGTTATTGTTACTATACTGTATGTCACTTATTACATGTGCTGCTGCTGTTCTATGCTGTATGTTATTATTACTATACTGTATGTCACTTATTACATGTGCTGCTGCTGTTCTATGCTGTATGTTATTATTACTATACTGTATGTCACTTATTACATGTACTGCTGTTGCTATGTGCTGTATGTTATTACTATACTGTCACTTATTACATGTACTGCTGCTGTTATATGCTGTATGTTATTGTTACTATACTGTCACTTATTACATGTGCTGCTGTTATATGCTATATGTTATTATTACTATACTGTATGTCACTTATTACATGTGCTGCTGCTGTTATATGCTATATGTTATTGTTACTATACTGTATGTCACTTATTACATGTACTGCTGCTGTTATATGCTGTATGTTATTGTTACTATACTGTATGTCACTTATTACATGTGCTGCTGCTGTTATATGCTATATGTTATTATTACTATATATGTCACTTATTACATGTGCTGCTGCTGTTATATGCTATATGTTATTATTACTATATGTCACTTATTACATGTGCTGCTGCTGTTATATGCTATATGTTATTATTACTATATGTCACTTATTACATGTGCTGCTGTTGCTATGTGCTGTATGTTATTGTTACTATACTGTATGTCACTTATTACATGTGCTGCTGCTGTTATATGCTGTATGTTATTATTACTATACTGTATGTCACTTATTACATGTACTGCTGTTGCTATGTGCTGTATGTTATTACTATACTGTCACTTATTACATGTACTGCTGCTGTTATATGCTATATGTTATTATTACTATACTGTATGTCACTTATTACATGTGCTGCTGCTGTTATATGCTATGTTATTGTTACTATACTGTATGTCACTTATTACATGTACTGCTGCTGTTATATGCTGTATGTTATTGTTACTATACTGTATGTCACTTATTACATGTGCTGCTGCTGTTATATGCTGTGTTATTACTATATATGTCACTTATTACATGTGCTACTGCTGTAATATGCTGTATGTTATTATTACTATACTGTATGTCACTTATTACATGTACTGCTGTTGCTATGTGCTGTATGTTATTACTATACTGTCACTTATTACATGTACTGCTGCTGTTATATGCTATGTTATTATTACTATATATGTCACTTATTACATGTGCTGCTGCTGTTATATGCTATATGTTATTATTACTATATATGTCACTTATTACATGTACTGCTGCTATATGCTGTATGTTATTGTTACTATACTGTATGTCACTTATTACATGTGCTGCTGCTGTTATATGCTATGTTATTGTTACTGTATGTCACTTATTACATGTACTGCTGCTGTTATATGCTGTATGTTATTGTTACTATACTGTATGTCACTTATTACATGTGCTGCTGCTGTTATATGCTATATGTTATTATTACTATATGTCACTTATTACATGTGCTGCTGCTGTTATATGCTGTATGTTATTATTACTATATGTCACTTATTACATGTGCTGCTGCTGTTATATGCTATATGTTATTATTACTATATATGTCACTTATTACATGTACTGCTGCTGTTATATGATGTATGTTATTATTACTATATATGTCACTTATTACATGTACTGCTGCTGTTATATGATGTATGTTATTGTTACTATACTGTATGTCACTTATTACATGTGCTGCTGCTGTTATATGATGTATGTTATTGTTACTATACTGTATGTCACTTATTACATGTGCTGCTGCTGTTATATGCTGTATGTTATTATTACTATATATGTCACTTATTACATGTGCTGCTGCTGTTATATGCTATGTTATTATTACTATATATGTCACTTATTACATGTACTGCTGCTGTTATATGCTATATGTTATTATTACTATATATGTCACTTATTACATGTGCTGCTGCTGTTATATGCTGTATGTTATTATTACTATATATGTCACTTATTACATGTACTGCTGCTGTTATATGCTATATGTTATTGTTACTATACTGTATGTCACTTATTACATGTGCTGCTGCTGTTATATGCTGTATGTTATTATTACTATACTGTATGTCACTTATTACATGTGCTGCTGCTATGTGCTGTATGTTATTGTTACTATACTGTATGTCACTTATTACATGTGCTGCTGCTGTTATATGCTATATGTCACTTATTACTAGAGATGAGCGGGTTCGGCTCTCAGAGAACCAAACCGTACCGAACTTCACCATTCGAGTCCGGTTTCCGAGCGAGGCTCGGGTTTTCCCACCTGACTCGGAAACCCGTACGAGCCAAAACGTTGTCATCCCGCTGTCGGATTCTGGTGGGATTTGTATTCCATATAAGGAGCCGCGCGTCGCAGCCATTTTCACTCCAATCTCGGAGAGTGTAGTGAGAGGATGTGTCTCCGTCCTCAGTGTCTGTGTGGGGGTGGGAAAGTGGGGTGGCGAGTCTTGTGCTGTCTTGTGCTGTGTTGTGCTGCTCAGTCCAGTCCAGTGTAGTCAGTGTATTGTGCAGCATCAGTCCAGCCAATCACAGTGTTTGTGTCCTCTGCTGCTATATGTCCCCAGTGCTGCTGGCTGCTGTATAAGTCGCTTGCATTTTTGCTGTTTTGTCTTGCATCAGACCAGGGGTAGTGTCTTGTGCAGCATCAGTCTAGTGACCAATCACAGTGGTGGTGTCCTCTGCTGCCATATATCCAGTGTTACTGCCGTATAATTCCCGTGATACTGACGTATAATTCCTGTGACATTGCCGTATAATTCTCGGAATACTGGCGTATAATTCCTGTGACATTGCCGTATAATTCTCGAAATACTGGCGTAAAATTCCTATGATATTGCCGTATAATTCCTGTGATATTGCCGTATAATTCTCGGAATACTGGCGTACAATTCCTGTGATACTGCCATATAATTCCCGTGATACTGCCGTATAATTCCTGTGACATTGCCGTATAATTCATGGAATACTGGCGTATAATTCCTATGATATTACCGTATAATTCCTGTGATATTGCCATATAATTCTCGGAATACTGGCGTATAATTCCTGTGACATTGTCGTATAATTCTCGGAATACTGCCGAATAATTCCTGTGACATTGCCGTATAATTCTCGGAATACTGCCGTATAATTCCAGTTATCCTGCCATATAATTCCATATAATTCCGTATAAATCTAGTCCAGTGGTGCTGCCATATAAGTTTAGTGGTGCTGTCCTGTGCTGTATATAATTTACTCCAAATAAAGGGGTTATTAATATTGAATCAAAATAATTTTTACAGGGTTTGCCCTGTGAGGTGTAGGGGTACGCTCTATTTTGCCGCATATTGTTATATAACTCCAGAAAAATAATGGAGAACAAAAATTTGGAGGATAAAATAGGGAAAGATCAAGAACCACTTCCTCCTAGTGCTGAAGCTGCGGCCACTAGTCATGACATAGGCGATGAAATGTCATCAACGTCGTCTGCCAAGGCCGATGCCCATTGTGATAGTAGAGGGCATGTAAAATCCAAAAAGCCAAAGTTCAGTAAAAAGACCCAAAAAAAGAAATTTAAATAGTCTGAGGAGAAACGTAAACTTGCCAATATGCCATTTACGACACGGAGTGGCAAGGAACGGCTGAGGCCCTGGCCTATGTTCATGGCTAGTGGTTCAGCTTCACATGACGATGAAAGCCCTCATAACTGAGGCCTTGACACTTATGTTGGTGTTAGACGTGCGTCCGGTATCCGCCATTAGTGCAGTGGGATTTAGACAATTGATGGAGGTATTGTGTCCCCGGTACCAAATCCCATCTAGATTCCACTTCACTAGGCAGGCGATAGCGAGATTTGCCATTTAATTCCAGTGATTTGGACGTATAATTATTAATTACAGTGATCTTGCCAATTAATTCCAGTGATTTGGACGTATTTTTACAGTGATCTTGCCAATTAATTCCAGTGATTTGGATATATAATTCCAGTTGGAATTGTTTATGTCGCTTGGCTTAGTCATACAGCTACCTCATTGCACCTCTTCGACATCTTTGCATGAGGCGCAGTTTTTGAAAAGTGCCATCCTGTGTGACATTGCCGTATGAGTCCAGGGGTACTGCTGTATTAGTCCTGGGGTACTGCCGTATAAGTACACCAATTGCAGATTTTTTTAAAAGTGACTGGAGCGTGCTGGAGATGCTGTCAGTGGACCGAACAACTGCGGCCCACTCTCGACATTCAGCCACTGCGTGACACTACTAGATGGGCCAGGTGGTTGTGTCGCTTGGCTTAGTCATACAGCAACCTCGGTGCACCTTTTTTTTCTTCTTTGCATCATGTGCTGTTAGGGGACTTTTTAAAAAAATATCTGCCCTCCTGTCTGACACTGCAGTGCCACTCCTAGATGGGCCAGGTATTTGTGTTGTCCACTTGTGTCGCTTAGGTTAGTCATACAGCCACCTCGGTGCAACCTTTTGGCCTAAAAACAATATTGTGAGGTGTTCAGAATAGACTGGAAATGATTGTTATTGAGGTTAATAATACTGTAGGAGCAAAATTACCCCCAAATTCTGTGATTTTAGCTGTTTTTTTATGTTTTTCCCCCAAAATCATCCAGATTCAAAACCAAAACACGAAAGTGGAATTAGAACCAAAGCACAAAACACGAAAAGTGCCAGCCGTACATCTCTACTTATTACATGTGCTGCTGCTGTTATATGCTGTATGTTATTATTACTATACTGTATGTCACTTATTACATGTGCTGCTGCTGTTATATGCTGTATGTTATTATTACTATACTGTATGTCACTTATTACATGTACTGCTGCTATTATATGCTGTTATTGTTACTATACAGTGTGTCATTTTTCTCTTACGTCCTAGAGGATGCTGGGTACTCCAAAAGGACCATGGGGTATAGACGGGATCCGCAGGAGCTTGGGCACACTATAAAGACTTAAACTGGGTGTGAACTGGCTCCTCCCTCTATGCCCCTCCCCCAGACCTCAGTTAGACTTTGTGCCCAGGAGTGACTGGACACACACTAGGGGAGCTCTATTGAGTTTCTCTAAAAGACTTTTTTGTTAGGTTTTTTATTTTCAGGCAGACCTGCTGGCTACAGGCTCCCTGCATCGTGGGACTGAGGGGAGAGAAGTCAGACCTACTTCTTCTTAGTTCAAGGGCTCTGCTTCTTAGGCTACTGGACACCATTAGCTCCAGAGGGTTCAATCACTTGGTGCGCCTAGCTGCTTGTTCCCGGAGCCGCGCCGTCACCCCCCTCACAGAGCCAGAAGAAAGAAGCCGGGTGAGTATTAGAAGAACCGAAGACTTCAGTGACGGCAGAAGACTTCAGTAACGGAGGTACAGCGCAGCGGTAGCGCTGCGCTCCTTGCTCCCACACACTTCACCAACGGCACTCACTGGGTGCAGGGCGCTAGGGGGGAGCGCCCTGGGCAGCAGTTACTGAGGTTTGGCTGGCATAATAAAAGGCTATACAGTGTCCGATCACTGTATTGAGTACCCCCGCCAGGTAACAGATTCAAATTTTAGCGGGCTACAGCGCGCTGGGAAGGGGGCGGGGCTTAGCCGCACATTGCTCACCAGCGCCATTTTCTTCTATCTACAGCGCTGCAGAGACGCTGCCCGGTCCTCCAAGCTCCCGCACATAAAATTTGGTGTTTTTCATTTATATGGCCGGCGCTGAGCATATTACTAGCTTCGGTTAGTGTATGGGCGCTGGGGGTGTGAGCTGGCATACTCTCTCTGTGTTCTCCCTAAGGGCCTCTCTGTGGGTCTGTCCCCGGGTTTATGGACTGTGTGAGTATGTCGGCACAAGGTGTCGACATGCCTGAGCCTGGGTGTTCCTCCCCGGAGGAGGTTATGGGGGCGGCAGAAAAAGATTTAAGTATGTGTCTGTCGGCACAGCCGACGGCTGACTGGATGACTATGCTGAGTACACTGAATACAAATGTGGCTTTATTGTCAAAGAGACTGGATAAATCTGATTCTCAGACACAAACATGGAGACAGTCGGTGGAGGACGCATTGTCTCAGGTACAAACAGTCTCAGGGTCACAGAAACGTGCTTTTAACCAGATGGCTGATACTGGTACCGACACGGACTCTGACTCCGATGTCGATTTAAATGAGGCTTCTTTGCATCCACGGGTTGTCAAGAGTATTCAGTACATGATTATAGCCATTAAATATGTTTTACATATATCTGAGGAACCTGCCGTTCCTGACACAAGAGTTTGTTTATTTAAGGGGAAAAGACCTGAGGTAAAATGTCCCCCTCTCATGAAGTGAATGCGCTTTGTGAAAAGGCTTGGGAGTCTCCTGAAAAAAGGTGGCAGATTCCCAAGAGAATTTTGATGGCATATCCTTTTCCCTCTGATGATAGGGAAAAATGGGAGTCGTCTCCAAATGTGGACAAGGCTCTATCCCGATTGTCCAAGAAGGTGGCACTTTTTTGCCCGTGCAGTGCCTCCCTCACCAGATCCGTTAACGAGCTCTATGGTTCACTATGGTTTAGATTGTCCCTCTCCGCTCGCTGGGACGGGGGAGGGCAACTGTGTGATGTAGTGATCCCTCTGGATTGCCGCCCTCGGGTGGGTGTAGGTTAGCAGACTCATGACTGCCTTCGATACAAGAGCCTCCTCATCAGATGCTTTTTTTAAGATCCTGTCCTGGAATGTGGGCGGCCTCAACTCCCCGATTAAACGTAAACGGGTTCTTACACATTTAAAACGGTTTAAACCCCAGATTAGATTTCTCCAAGAGACCCACTGGATGTGGGGAGCCTCCTCTGCTCTTCGGGCACCGTGGTTAGATGACTGTATTTCCGCTGACTATACACGAAAGACCAGGGGGGTTGCGATCCTATTTAGTAAGAATTTACGATACACTATTCTGGACTCTATTATTGACCCACAAGGGCGCTATTTAATTTTAGATGTGGTAGTTTGGGGTACTAAATATACACTAGTGAATGTCTATGCACCCAATGTCGAAACTGCTGCCTTCCTCCGGGACTTGAGTTCTCAGTTGTTGCAACGCGACAATTTTCAGCTTGTCCTGGGGGTGACTGGAACACGGTAGATGATCCTGCTGTTGATAAATCTCATGTCCCACGCACATCCCAATCTTCTTTTTGGTCACACCTTCAAACTTTAATGGTCTCCCTCCAGCTTACTGACGTTTGGCGTCTCCTAAACCCTTCCGACAAATCATTCACTTTTTTCTCTGGGGTTCATCGATCCTGGTCCAGGATTGACTCGATTTTAATTGCGGAGTCTCTTGTCACACGGGTCGCGCATGCTGAAATCCATAACATTTTGATTTCGGATCACGCTCCGGTGACATTGATGCTACAGAGAACTCTTCAGTCAGGGGGCTCCAGACACTGGAGATTTCCGAGTTATCTTTATAATTGCGATGACTTTCGGAAATTCTTGATAACTAATTGGGCTAACTTCTTAGACGATAACCTAGAGTACTGGGATCGCCCGAATACTCTCTGGGGTGCAGCGAAGGCTGTTCTTCCAGGTCAAATTATTGAATATGTCCATAGATTGAAAAAGAAAAATCTGGCGTCTTATACTGTACTACATTCAGAGTTAGATGTTGCGCTGCAGAATCACCATGCCCTACAAACTGAGGAATCTTTGCGGCTCTATTTGCAGGCAAAACAACGACTGAATGACCACTTGCTGGCGCAAGCAAAGCGGGACGTGGTGTTTTCCTCTCACAAGTATTACCAGTGGGGTAACAAGTTTGGTCGACTTTTGACTAATATGGCTAGGAAGAAGACTGCTCGAAAATTCATAACGGCTGTTAAACATCGGGATACGGGGCATCTCCTTACCTCTTCCCCTGCTATAGTGAAGCATTTTGAATCTTATTTTGCCAACTTATATTCGGATCTCCCTTTTAATGAATGTGCTCATGTCGCACTTTTACCTGATTCAGCTTTGCCTCCTATAACGAGTACGCAGTCGGATTTTCTGTTGAGTGCAATTACTGAGGAGGAGCTTGTCTCGGCTATGTCCAAACTCCACCTGCACAAATCCCCGGGCCCGGACGGCCTCTCTAATGAATTTTATAAAATCCTTCAGCCTCATATAACTCCGACTCTGCTAGAACTGTTTAATGGCCTGCTGCATCACCGTGCCCCTTTTCATCATTTCACAACAGCCCATACCATTTTGATCCCCAAGCCTGCTCAGGACCCTCAATTGGTGACTTCATACAGGCCCATTACCTTGTTAAATACCGACATAAAATTATTCACCAAGATTTTGGCGGATCGACTACAAACGATTCTCCCCTACGCTCTAACTACTCATCAACTTGGTTTTGTTCGTAATACACATTTGATTAAAAGGAATTCGAGCTGCTGTTGCTGCAGTCATAGCCTCTGCTCATTCGCCCCATTCCAGGACTATACTCCTCAGCCTAGACACTACTAAGGCCTTCGATACGGTACTTTGGCTCCATCTATTCCGGGTCTTGGAACGGAGACTCTTCCACCAAGACTTTGTTAATATAGGCCCTCATTCCGAGTTGTTCGCTCGGTATTTTTCATCGCATCGCAGTGAAAATCCGCTTAGTACGCATGCGCAATGTTCGCACTGCGACTGCGCCAAGTAACTTTACTATGATGAAAGTATTTTTACTCACGGCTTTTTCTTCGCTCCGGCGATCGTAATGTGATTGACAGGAAATGGGTGTTACTGGGCGGAAACACGGCGTTTCAGGGGCGTGTGGCTGAAAACGCTACCGTTTCCGGAAAAAACGCAGGAGTGGCCGGAGAAACGGTGGGAGTGCCTGGGCGAACGCTGGGTGTGTTTGTGACGTCAACCAGGAACGACAAGCACTGAAATGATCGCACAGGCAGAGTAAGTCTGGAGCTACTCTGAAACTGCTAACTCGTTTGTAATCGCAATATTGCGCGTACGTCGGTCGCAATTTTAAGAAGCTAAGATTCACTCCCAGTAGGCGGCGGCTTAGCGTGTGTAACTCTGCTACATTCGCCTTGCGAGCGAACAACTCGGAATGAGGGCCATAATTCGTTTCTTTATTATGACTCTCCTTCCACTACCCTCTTACTGAATGGTTATACCAGTGATCCGGTGGTTATGCATCGTGGCACACGACAGGGATGTCCCTTGTCACCCTTATTGTTCAATTTGGCCATAGATCCCCTCCATCGTTTGCTATTGACTGACACTCAATTTCATGGCATTCAGATAGGTCGTAGGGAGCTAAAGGTTACTGCTTTCGCTGACTATCTACTGCTGTATGTTTCAGATCCGGGGACTTCCTTGACTCATATATTCAATTTACTGCAGGCGTATGGACATATTTCTGGCTTCAATGTTAATTGGTCGAAGTCAGTGGCACTACGACTGGGGAGTGGTGCGTTTTTGAGAAATGGGGTGGGGGGTTTACCACTGACATGGAGCTCAGATCAACTCACCTATCTGGGGATTCAAATATCGAGACAACCGGAGCGACTTTACACCCTAAATTTTATCTCGGCTATCAGAAAAATTTAGGCAGAACTTGACTCCTGGAAATCTCTGCCTTTATCGTACATGGGGAGAGCGAATTTGATAAAGATGATATCATTCCCCCGTCTGATGTACTTTATACAGGCCATGCCACGTGTGCTCCTACCCAAAGATGTTCAACGCATCAATTTTCTTTTTAGACGCTTTATTTGGCAGGGAAGAAAACCACGTATAGCGTTGATTAAATTACAGCAAACCACGGAGAATGGGGGAATTAATTTTCCTAATGTCCTTTGGTATTCCCAAGCCGCTCAACTACGATATTTGCATGACTGGGTGCACAATGACAACAACTACACGAACACTGACTTAGATAGAGAATTTTTACAAGGGGGGGACCTGGTCGCCTTTTTACATTTGCATGCTCGGGAGGTGTCTGGGGAGTGGAGGAGGAATCCACTACTGTGGAACGTTAAAAAACTATGGACTGATATGCGTAATAAACTAGATTTGAACTCCCACAAATCACTGTACCTTCCGTTCATGGCTAATCCAGACTTCCAGGAGGGTAGGGCGCATTATCCATTCAACATCTGGCGGATGGGGGGTGTCTCCAAAATAGCTCATTTGGTGGATTCGCAAAGCTTGAGGCCGCTCACGTTCCAGGAAGCCACTGCTAGACATCCAGTTCTACTGGCCTATCCAGTGGCCTTTCTACTAGCCCAACATTATGTTTCTACTACTATTGGCTGTTTATCACCTATGGATTGGAACAATCCGATAGATAAACTACTGCAACAAGCCCCTAGAGTTAGGAGGGCAATATCCATGGCATATGGATACTTTCGGACTGTTCTAGACTACTCTACGGGACAGGGAGGTATCCGGTCCTGGACGGAATGTCTCCCGGGGATCGAGACGACTGACTTGCTTAAGGCCCATGTAAAAGCTTGTAAACTGTTTCCCTCTTCTAGATATAAAGAAATGTCTCTCAATATTTTGCACAGGACTTATCTATCGCCTCATAGACGATGTCTCATAAGGCTAGCTGACACACATGCTTGTTGGAAGTGTGGTTCTCCTCAGGCGGACCTATATCACTGCCTGTGGACATGCCCTCTGATTAGACAGTTCTGGATAGGGATAAGGAATTACTTAACGACTAACCTAGTGAATTATTGGAGTTTGTGCCCACAATGGGCGCTTTTCGGTATATTCTCCCCGGACCTACGTCTCTCTCAGGGAAGTAGAAAGCTACTGCTGGCAGTTAGTATAGCGGCCAGGAAGGCTATGCTGCAAGTATGGATTGCTAGGGATCCACCTACACTTTCGTTGTTTAAGGCCAAATTATTTTATCTCTTTCGGATGGAATGGATAGGATGTTTGCTAGACAAAGATACTAAGATACAGAGATTCTTTGAAGTATGGGAAAGCTATATAACGACATTGTCGACAGCAGTACGGATACAGCTCCATAACTCTTTCTCTAATACAGAATGGTTTTTGACTAGAATGATTGCGGGGGATCTTGTGCTATTGGACTGAATGCCATTCTCCGCTCGGTAGACGACTGGGAGGAAGTTGGCATACGGACACAGGTTTTTTTTTTTTTTGTGTGTTTCTCTTTTTTTGTTATCCTCACTTGCAAGTGTCTGGGGCAGCTGACTAGACCAGCTTTTAACCTAATGTTTACTGAAGCCCAGAGAGACATGTTCCATATGGTTGTTTGTACTGTGTTTAAAATCTCTCTTGATTGGGGACTTCGTTGTATTATTATTTACTCCCCTTTCGCTTTTTCCTATTTAATATAAGTTTGACCTACTGTGAAAATGTATGTATGTATTGCATACATTGCTTCAATAAAAATATGTTTAAAAAAAAGAAGGTGGCACTTCCGTCTCCTGACACGGCTGCCCTCAAGGATCCGGCGGATCGTAAGCTGGAGACGACTTTGAAGTCCATTTTCGTCAATACTGGTGCATTGCTCAGACCTGCTGTGGCGTCGGTATGGGTGAGTAGTGCTATTGCAAAGTGGGCTGAAAATTTGGCTTCTGATATGGATGCTCTTGATAAAGATAATATTCTTCTGACTCTTGGTTATATTAAGGACGCTGCAGATTACCTAAAGGATGCGGCGAGGGATGTTGGTCTCTTGGGATCAAGAGCCAATGCCATGGCGATTTCGGCCAGGAGGGCGCTGTGGATTCACCAATGGAATGCTGATGCAGACTCCAAGAAGAATATGGAAGCTCTTCCTTTTAAAGGTAGTGTCTTGTTCGGTGAAGGCCTGGCTGACAAGTCCTCCCCTGCCTCTACCAAGTCCACCGCATGACGCTGGGACTCCCCTAGGGGAGTCCCTACCGGTGGGGGGCCGTCTCCGATTCTTCAGTTAGGTCTGTGTTCGTTCGGCCACTCTCCTTAAAGCTAGGATGGAAGTTACGGCAAAACATTATCACCGTATTTGGAGGAAATATGTTTCATGGTGTGAGACCAAAGCAGCTCCGGTGGAGGTGTTTTACTTGGGTCGGTTTCTCCATTTTTTGCAGGCTGGCGTAGATGCAGGCCTGAAATTGGGTTCCATAAAAGTGCAGATTTCGGCTTTATCTATTTTCTTTCAGAAAGAATTGGCCGTCCTTCCCGAGGTTCAGACTTTTGTGAAGGGAGTGTTGCATATCCACCCTCCATTTGTGCCGCCGGCGGCGCCGTGGGATTTTGAAGTGGTCTTGCAGTTCCTTATGTCTCCCTGGTTTGAACCTTTACGTAAGGTTGAGTTGAAGTTTCTCACTTGGAAGGTGGTCATGCTTTTGGCTCTGGCATCGGCCAGGCGAGTGTCAGAGTTGGCGGCCTTGTCTCACAAGAGCCCGTATTTGATTTTCCATTCGGATAGAGCGGAATTGAGGACTCGTCAACATTTTCTGCCGAAGGTGGTTTCTTCGTTTCACATTAACCAGCCTATTGTGGTACCTGTGGCTACGGATGCTGTGGCGGTTCCAAAGTCTCTTGATGTTGTCAGGGCTTTGAAAATTTATGTTGCCAGAACGGCTCTTACCAGGAAAACAGAGGCTTTGTTTGTCCTGTATGCTTCCAACAAGATTGGAAATCCTGCTTCTAAACAAACTATTGCTCGCTGGATTTGTAATTCGACTCAGCAGGCTCATTCTTCGGCTGGGCTACCGTTGCCGAAGTCAGTAAAGGCCCATTCTACTAGGAAGGTGGGCTCATCTTGGGCGGCTGCCCGCGGGGTCTCGGCACTTCAGCTTTGCCGAGCAGCTACGTGGTCGGGTTCAAACACATTTGCTAAGTTTTACAAGTTTGATACCCTGGCTGATGAGGACCTCATGTTTGCTCAATCGGTGCTGCAGAGTCGTCCGCACTCTCCCGCCCGGTCTGGAGCTTTGGTATAGACCCCATGGTCCTTTTGGAGTCCCCAGCATCCTCTAGGACGTAAGAGAAAATAGGATTTTAATACCTACCGGTAAATCCTTTTCTCCTAGTCCGTAGAGGATGCTGGGCGCCCGTCCCAGTGCGGACTGTTACTTGCAGTTGTAGTTTTACTGGTTGTATTTGTTTACACATGGGATGTGTATTAGTTTATTCAGCTTGTTGCTGTTGTTGATTCATACGGTTATCTGGTTTTATACTATTCCAGTTGTACGGTATGTTTTGGTGTGAGCTGGTATGTTCTCGCCCTTTGTTTGAACAAAAATCCTTTTCTCGAAATAATATCCGTCTCTCCTGGGCACAGTTCCTATAACTGGGGTCTGGAGGAGGGGCATAGAGGGAGGAGCCAGTTCACACCCAGTTTAAGTCTTTACAGTGTGCCCAAGCTCCTGCGGATCCCGTCTATACCCCATGGTCCTTTTTGGAGTCCCCAGCATCCTCTACGGACTAGGAGAAAAGGATTTACCGGTAGGTATTAAAATCCTATTATTGCATGTATTCTATTAGAAACTGTATGTTAGTATATTTTAGTTTTCTGATGTGCTACTGCTGTTATTATATACTGTATGTTATTGCATGTCTTGTGGGTATATACTGCATGTTGTTAGTGTGTTTCACTTACCACGTGCTGTACAGTGTGCTGTGAGACATCCCTCTTATTACGCTGTTGCTAGATGTGCTATACAGCTGGTTCTAGCTGTCATTACAGTATATGTGTTCCTTGAGCAGGTTCTAGCTGTCTGTACAGTATATGTGTGTTCCTGGAGCAGGTTCTAGCTGTCTGTACAGTATATGTGTTCCTGGAGCTGGTTCTAGCTGTCTGTACAGTATATGTGTTCCTGGAGCTGGTTCTAGCTGTCTGTACGGTATATATGTTCCTGGAGCTGGTTCTAGCTGTCTTTACAGTATACAGTATATGTGTGTTCCTGGAGCAGGTTCTTGCTGTCTGTACAGTATACAGTATGTGTGTTCCTGGAGCAGATTCTTGCTGTCTGTACAGTATATGTGTTCCTTGAGCAGGTTCTAGCTGTCAGTACAGTATATGTGTTCCTTGAGCAGGTTCTAGCTGTCTGTACAGTATATGTGTGTTCCTGGAGCAGGTTCTAGCTGTCTGTACAGTATATGTGTTCCTGGAGCTGGTTCTAGCTGTCTGTACAGTATATGTGTTCCTGGAGCTGGTTCTAGCTGTCTGTACAGTATATGTGTTCCTGGAGCTGGTTCTAGCTGTCTGTACAGTATATGTGTTCCTGGAGCTGGTTCTAGCTGTCTGTACAGTATATATGTTCCTGGAGCTGGTTCTAGCTGTCTTTACAGTATACAGTATGTGTGTTCCTGGAGCAGGTTCTTGCTGTCTGTACAGTATACAGTATGTGTGTTCCTGGAGCAGATTCTTGCTGTCTGTACAGTATATATGTTCCTTGAGCAGGTTGTAGCTGTCTGTACAGTATATGTGTTCCTGGAGCAGGTTCTAGCTGTCTGTATAGTATATGTGTTCCTGGAGCAGGTTGTAGCTGTCTGTACAGTATATGTGTTCCTGGAGCAGATTCTTGCTGTCTGTACAGTATACAGTATGTGTGTTCCTGGAGCAGATTCTTGCTGTCTGTACAGTATACAGTATATGTGTTCCTTGAGCAGGTTCTAGCTGTCAGTACAGTATATGTGTTCCTTGAGCAGGTTCTAGCTGTCTGTACAGTATATGTGTGTTCCTGGAGCAGGTTCTAGCTGTCTGTACAGTATATGTGTTCCTGGAGCTGGTTCTAGCTGTCTGTACAGTATATGTGTTCCTGGAGCTGGTTCTAGCTGTCTGTACAGTATATGTGTTCCTGGAGCTGGTTCTAGCTGTCTGTACAGTATATGTGTTCCTGGAGCTGGTTCTAGCTGTCTGTACAGTATATGTGTTCCTGGAGCTGGTTCTAGCTGTCTGTACAGTATATATGTTCCGGAGCTGGTTCTAGCTGTCTTTACAGTATACAGTATATGTGTGTTCCTGGAGCAGGTTCTTGCTGTCTGTACAGTATACAGTATGTGTGTTCCTGGAGCAGATTCTTGCTGTCTGTACAGTATACAGTATATGTGTTCCTTGAGCAGGTTCTAGCTGTCAGTACAGTATATGTGTTCCTGGAGCAGGTTCTAGCTGTCTGTATAGTATGTGTTCCTGGAGCAGGTTGTAGCTGTCTGTACAGTATATGTGTTCCTGGAGCAGGTTCTAGCTGTCTGTACAGTATACAGTATATGTGTTCCTGGAGCAGGTTCTAGCTGTCTGTACCGTATACAGTATGTGTGTTCCTGGAGCAGGTTCTAGCTGTCTGTACAGTATACAGTATATGTGTTCCTGGAGCAGGTTCTAGCTGTCTGTACAGTATATGTGTTCCTGGAGCAGGTTCTAGCGGTCTGTACAGTATACAGTTATGTGTTCCTGGAGCAGGTTCTAGCTGTCTGTACAGTATATGTGTTCCTGGAGCTGGTTCTAGCTGTCTGTACAGTATATGTGTTCCTGGAGCAGGTTCTAGCTGTCATTACAGTATACAGTATGTGTGTTCCTGGAGCAGGTTCTTGCTGTCTGTACAGTATATGTGTTCCTGGAGCAAGTTCTAGCTGTCTGTACAGTATATGTGTTCCTGGAGCTGGTTCTAGCTGTCTGTACAGTATACAGTATATGTGTTCCTGGAGCTGGTTCTAGCTGTCTGTACAGTATACAGTATATGTGTTCCAGAAGCAGGTTCTAGCTGTCTGTACAGTATATGTGTTCCTGGAGCTGGTTCTAGCTGTCTGTACAGTATACAGTATATGTGTTCCTGAAGCAGGTTCTAGCTGTCTGTACAGTATATGTGTTCCTGGAGCTGGTTCTAGCTGTCTGTACAGTATATGTGTTCCTGGAGTTGGTTCTAGCTGTCTGTACAGTATACAGTATATGTGTTCCTGGAGCAGGTTCTAGCTGTCTGTACAGTATACAGTATATGTGTTCCTGGAGCTGGTTCTAGCTGTCTGTACAGTATATGTGTTCCTGGAGCTGGTTCTAGCTGTCTGTACAGTATATGTGTTCCTGGAGTTGGTTCTAGCTGTCTGTACAGTATATGTGTTCCTGGAGTTGGTTCTAGCTGTCTGTACAGTATACAGTATGTGTGTGTTCCTGGAGCGGGATCAGTACTAAATGCCGGCGGTCGGAATCCCGGCGGTCGAAATACCGACGCCGGAATCCCGACCACACAATCCCGACAGGGGTGGCGAGCGGAACGCAGCCCCTTGCGGGCTCGCTTCGCTCGCCACGCTGCGGGCACGGTGCCTCGCTACGCTCGGCACACTATTATATTCTCCCTCTATGGGTGTCGTGGACACCCACGGAGGGAGAATATGTCGGGATTGTGGCGGTCGGGATTCCGGCGTCGGTATTTCGACCGCCGGGATTCCGGCCGGCGGCATCTTGACCGCATCCCCCTGGAGCAGGTTCTAGCTGTCTATACAGTATATGTGTTCCTGGAGCTGGTTCTAGCTGTCTGTACAGTATACGTGTTCCTGGAGTTGGTTATAGCTGTCTGTACAGTATAAAGTATGTGTGTGTTCCTGGAGCTGGTTCTAGCTGTTTTTACAGTATACAGTATATGTGTGTTCCTGGAGCAGGTTCTTGCTGTCTGTACAGTATACAGTATATGTGTTCCTGGAGCAGGTTCTAGCTGTCTGTACAGTATACAGTATACGTGTTCCTGGAGCAGGTTCTAGCTGTCAGTACAGTATATGTGTTCCTGGAGCAGGTTCTAGCTGTCTGTACAGTATATGTGTGTTCCTGTTTCCCCTTGCTCTGTCACTGTCGTGCTCTGTTATTGTACGCACGGCTTTAGCTGCAGAGTCGTATTTACACTACAGTACTTGGCATTTGAACCTCAAGGTGATAAAATGATCCGCACTATGGACCCGAAACCTTATCTGCTATATTATATAGCACCAAAATAACCAGTAAGCAGAAAAGGATCCCATGTATTCTGAATGGGGAGATGGTGCTGGAGCCGTCTGGGTTGTGTTAGTGACCAGAGGCTGCCAGGAGCCATAAATTACATTATAGACTGCTGTCCATTCACTTACAGAGCGAGAGCACTTGCGTAAATGAGACATTTCTGCAGCAGGGTACATAGGGTTTCCACAGGGAAACATCGGGGTGTAGTGGTGGATCAGGAATCCGGGCACCAAACAGTTAAAGCTTTAGGTCAGGCTATTGTTCTCTGTTATCAGTCTATCGGTCTTGTCGGCTAAAGACCAGCCGTGGTGTACAGGAAAATATCACTACAAAAAATGAATCTTCTCTTCTGCAAATACCTTCTTATACTGTTTTGCTTACTGTAAGTCAACATGTATTTTAAACGAAGAAATTAAAAAATATAGCATTTCCAGAACCCTAATTGGGGCAGTATGGATGGACTCATATGTGTGAAGTTTGTATGTTCTCCTCATGTTTGCACGGGTTTCCACCAGGTGCACTGATTTCCTCCCACACTCCAAAAACATATGAGTAGTATAATTGGCTGCTGACCCTACTGTGTGTGTGTGTGTGTGTGTGTGTACATGTGGTAGAGAATAATGTATCTACGCAGGGACTGTGATCTATAAATTGCGGTTAGTAAATAACAATTCAGTGCGACTGAAAAGTGTTGCTAGACCTTGTGTGAAATTGCATAGTCTTATGTGAAAGTACGTCGCGCGTGGGCACTGCGCACCATACGCATGCGCAGAAATGCAGCTTTTTTTTACCTAATCGCCGCGCTGCGACTGAAAGCAGCTAGCGAACAACTCGGAATGACCACCAATATATCTCGTATCATCATTGAAAGCCCAGCCGATTTCTGCCTGTGTGCTTGCAGTAGCCTCCTATGCGAAATCCGTGCCCAGCTTCTGCTGTATAAAATATATAATGCTTTATTTTTAGCAGAGTACGGACAATAAGATCACTGGGGCTGCAATGTTGGTAAATAGGAACTTCGGGTTTTCTGTGACACGCCTGTGCTTCCCTACATTTGCGGCTGAGTGATATCGGCAATGCACGAGGGTGTTACCCCGAGTGACTGCTCTGTGCTCGCAGCCCGTGCCCCTCCTCGGCGAGGCAGAGCGACATGCTGGGATATTCTGCATCCTGGTTAGTTCTACCGTTTCCTTGACAACAGGGAATCCGCTCACGGCTAAGATAAAAACGTGGGAGTATTTGGAAAATTTGTGTTTCCACTGTCAGGAGGACTTCAGCACAATGGGTGGTAAATCTACTGCCTGGGGTGGGGGGGGGGGAGCAAACGTCCCCGTGCTTCTCCTATGCAGATGCCGAAGAGAACAAAGGCGCTCGCATCCGAGGGCGCAGAGCTGCCAGAAAGCGGCATTTAATTAAAGGCGTTCTTATTAATGAATTTGTGGTCCATAAAACGTACTGCTTTTTTTGGGTTTTGATTTCCCCTTTGTTTAATACGTCGGCATGCGTCAGCTTAGAGTGGGCGCCCTGCCCAAACCGAGGAACGTTCTGGAGCTGGGAAACGCAGGCTGCGAATTTACCAGGTAATTACGGCGTCACCAAAGCGATACAGAAGCCATTTTCCCAGCTCAGACGGTATGCATATATAGTCATGTAATTCATGCAGCCTGTCCTAAAATAAAAAGAGAATACTGAGCCCCATTTGTGCATAGTGAATGGCAGACATTGCTGAGGACGCCTCCTTCCACTGCACTGTTTGGTTTTCCAGTCTGTCTGATTGCGGTGGCCTAGGCTGGCCGCACGCCGCCATGTTAATCTGCACTGACCCGCGCTATGCATTTTCCCCTTCCTGCTCTGCTGATTGGTTTACAATGCTCCTCCCCCCAGTGAACAGCAGGAACTTAAAGCGGCCCTGGGGAAATAAAGGCCTCATATCGGTGGAACCATCAAAACCGGCCGTGGTTAGCACACCATAAGCCCTAGCCATAACAGTGGTAAGCGTGGCCAGCGCCTAAGATGGCGGCAGTAGAGCAGGTATTGCGGTGATATAAACGATAGCGCTATCCTTGTTTTAAAAGGCTTCCGCAAAGCAGCGTTACCGCCGGTGGTAAAATGTGTCGTTCTGGCAGCGGCTCAGTGACCGTCCAACATAACAGAGAATAAATAATGAAAATGTTGCCCTTATTATTATTATTATTATTATTATTATTATTATTATTATTATTATTATCCAATTGTAAAGAGCAACGGAATTTGCTGCGCTATATAAGAAACTGTTAATAAATAAATAAATAATAATAATAATTTATTATTATTTCTGAGCAAATTTTTCAACATCCGCGTTCCAGAGCAACGCCCCAAAATGGGGGTTACACGCAGGGACCTCCCAAATGTCCTGGTTTCAGTGGGACAGTTCTGATGGCGTCGCCTAGAAATGCGTGGGGTCTGTGCTAATGTGCGACGATTCCCTGACTCTGATCGGCAGTGAAAAACACATATCTGGGAACACCGATGTTCTGCGACCCATCGGGGGAAAAACGGCTCTTTAAAAATCCCTGACTGGCTTTTCGGAATCAGTGAACCAAGGTTTTCCAATATGTTGGATTTCCCTGATCCCCCCCCCCCCCCGACCCAGGCACGGGAGATCGGGGAATTGCCCTGATAACTGCCTGATGTACGGGCCCCTTATGTAATTGGGGAGGGGTTTGTGTGGACTGTGGGTGTGGCTTGCTTCGTCTAGAGGTGGGGCTTATTTTGTCCTGATTGTATTTACAGAAGCCTTGTAACATGCGCCATGGAGGACAATATAGGCCCAGTATTTGTACCGTTGTGATAATCGTTTTGTAATCCGTAGCTCCGATTTATAATATAGGGGTGGCCTTTCGTTCTTAACCCAGTGAGATTGGCTTTTGGCCTAAAGAGCTAGCACTTCAATAATAAAGTCAGCAACACGGTCTCCTACCATTGCCGCAGTCACCAGTGCGTTCTTGCTGTGCAATATGTTTGATGCGTTATAAATAAACGTATAATGATATTCGGTTTCTCTATAGCACTCGGGGTCATGGACTGTGGATTAATTTGTGGTATACTGACTGTAATATTGACGGAACATTGTACATACATACTGACCTCCCCGCAGACAACGCACATTGAGAGGTGTCCTCCTATTTACCGGAATCTCTCAATCCGCCATAGAACAGAAGGTGGAATGACCGTAGTAGGCAGCTGATATATATGGGTGGGTGGCTCATAGGGTAAGAGCTCCTGGTGGGGATGACTGCGCAGCCAGTGACGCAGCTCCTGACCGTCCCTCGCCTGAGGTCGGCCTGTGGAACGTCAAGCTTGTAAAAGCGATCACTCAGCAGATAGATAATCACCATGGCAACAGATAAACAGGAGGAAATAACCTCACACCTCTCATGGCCGTCGCTGGCTGTTTATAAACATTTACTCACGTTTTTACGATATGCAGAGAGTAAATCCGTCCGTATGTAGCCGTGTGACAGATTGCGTGACGCATGTAAAAACCGCTGCTTGGCTGATTTCCCCTGTAGTCGGGATAGGTATACATAGTCGCCTGGCAAATGTCTTCTTCTACACCCGGTTCTATTGTTATGTCAAACACCGAAGCTGCATCCACCGCTTGGCGATGGCAGGGCAGCGCACCGCGTGCTGTCTCTTCACACGGCCCTTCTCTCCGCGTCTGGCCCCATCAAGGTCTTTTTTTGTTGTCATTCAGACTGAATATTACCTGAAAAAAACAAATGAACTTCTGTTAATTGCTGTTTGTGAACACTCCGCCCGCAATGATTAGCGAACGGCCATAGATTAAGCGTTGTGACCGTGTTTCAGCAAATTTATTATTAACAATTATTACTTGTATCTGTGAGACGGAGAGTTGTTTTCTCCTGTATCAGAGAGTTTTTTTATTATAGTTGAATTGATGCCCGATAGTGAATGTGTTTATTGCACGAGGAAAAACCAGAAGCGCTTGCTTCTCTTTCCGACCCGAACGCGTCTAGAGCTCTGCGTCTGGATGGAAATAGTATTGCACTTTTTTTTGGGGGGGGGTTTAAGCGTAATTTCCACTTGGTTGGCTGCTACGTCTGCATGATCCCCTGTGTTTGCAGTGCTGGAGTAGCCCCTCCCCCTAACATGGCCGCCTGGTGCGGATGAGTGACGGAACATTATGAACTTATTCAGAATATAGGCTCACACAAGCAGGGCCCTCATTCCTCGTGCTCGCCTTCCCTTACTTATACTGTCATCTACTCCATACTCTCTACAATGGGACCTAATGCTCTGTTTCCGCCTCCCTGATACTTATCTTGGTGTCCTGTCCCCATATGCAGCAATGTTTATATACCATGTACTTGTCCTGCATTGTCTTGTACTGTAGGCGCTGCGGAACCCCTGTGGCGCCATATAAATAAAGTAGGATAATAATAAGCCCTCTGGTTATATCCTGTACATTCTCCATCTATGTAATACACAGCGTTCCCATTGCCTGTTCGTGCTGCGTATCGTCACTCCACCTCTGTGTGGTCTCCCTGAGGTCTGTACGCTATTACAGAGGAGGACACTAGGAATAGACGCTCAGGTTTTCGTTCTTTAGTGCCCTGTTCCTCTGGTTATCTTAGCCTGGGCCCAGCTCCATGCTTTCAGTGAAACCGCGCTGCAATGCATTAGTGGTGACAGCCCGACTTTCCCACACATCAGTCATTAAAGGTTTCAATGATCTGGCGCTGTTAACGGTGATGTCATTCTGTTGCCACAGCTGGATACTGTAAAACGATTATCTTTGCGTCATCGTGCACTTTTAAGGCTGTGTAACATTTATAGGGCAATGCGCGGCTTGCAGTCGCGAAACGCAGATGAGAAATTGCCCTTTGCGCAGTGCTGGGTGTTAATAACAATTACTGTCTTCTGATTTTATTCTTGAATGTCAGTAGTGAAGTTAAATGGCAGGAGAGAAAAACCCCAGACTCGCTTGCGCAAATGTAACCGTGGAAATATTCCTTATATTTGCTAAGAATGGTAGTCATAGACAGCAGGCACCAGGACCTGCTCATTATATTGACACTGATGCCACGTTTAAGGTCTGTATAATGTCATTGATGCTTTTGTGAATTTTCTCTGACGTCCTAGTGGATGCTGGGAACTCCGTAAGGACCATGGGGAATAGACGGGCTCCGCAGGAGACTGGGCACTCTAAAAGAAAGATTAGGTACTATCTGGTGTGCACTGGCTCCTCCCTCTATGCCCCTCCTCCAGACCTCAGTTAGATTTCTGTGCCCGGCCGAGCTGGATGCACACTAGGGGCTCTCCTGAGCTCTTAGAAAGAAAGTATATTTTAGGTTTTTTATTTTACAGTGAGACCTGCTGGCAACAGGCTCACTGCAACGAGGGACTAAGGGGAGAAGAAGCGAACCTACCTGCTTGCAGCTAGCTTGGGCTTCTTAGGCTACTGGACACCATTAGCTCCAGAGGGATCGACCGCAGGACCCGTCCTTGGTGTTCGTTCCCGGAGCCGCGCCGCCGTCCCCCTTACAGAGCCAGAAGCATGAAGATGGTCCGGAAACTCGGCGGCAGAAGACTTCAGTCTTCACCAAGGTAGCGCACAGCACTGCAGCTGTGCGCCATTGCTCCTCTGTACACCTCACACTCCGGTCACTGATGGGTGCAGGGCGCTGGGGGGGGGGGGGCGCCCTGAGCAGCAATATAAACACCTTGGCTGGCAAAATAATCACAATATATAGCCCCAGAGGCTATATATGTGATAATTACCCCTGCCAGAATCCATAACAAAGCGGGAGAAAAGTCAGCCGAAAAAGGGGCGGAGCTATCTCCCTCAGCACACTGGCGCCATTTCTCCCTCACAGCTATGCTGTAAGGAAGCTCCCTGGCTCTCCCCTGCAGTCTGCACTACAGAAAGGGTAAAAAAGAGAGGGGGGGGGCACTAAATTTAGGCGCAGTATAACTTATAGCAGCTATAAGGGGACATAATTCAGTTAATCCCTGTATTATATAGCGCTCTGGTGTGTGCTGGCATACTCTCTCTCTGTCTCCCCAAAGGGCTTTTGTGGGGTCCTGTCTCCTGTTAAGAGCATTCCCTGTGTGTGTGCGGTGTGTCGGTACGACTGTGTCGACATGTTTGATGAGGAGGCTTATGTGGAGGCAGAGCAGATGCCTATAAATGTGATGTCACCCCCTGCGGGGCAGACACCTGAGTGGATGGACTTATGGAAGGAATTACGTGCAAGTGTCGACTCCTTACATAAAAAATTTGACGGCATGCCAAATGCGGGACAGCCGGCTTCTCAGCTCGTGCCTGCCCAGACGACTCAAAGGCCATCAGGGGCTCTAAAGCGCCCACTACCTCAGATGGCAGACACAGATGTCGACACGGATACTGATACCAGTGTCGACGACGAAGAGTCTAATTTAATGTCCACTAGGGCCATTCGTTGCATGATTGAGGCAATGAAAGAGGTATTACACATTTCTGATATAAACCCAGGTACCTCAAAAAAGGGTATTATGTTTGGGGAGAAAAAACTACCTGTAGTTTTTCCCCCATCTGAAGAATTAAATGAAGTGTGTGAAGAAGCGTGGGCTTTCCTCGATAAAAAATTGGTAATTTCTAAAAAGTTACTAATGGCGTTCCCTTTCTCGCCAGAGGATAGGTCACGTTGGGAAACACCCCCTAGGGTGGATAAAGCGCTCACACGTTTGTCTAAAAAGGTGGCACTACTGTCTCCGGATACGGCCGCCCTAAAGGAACCTGCTGATAGAAAGCAGGAGGCTATCCTAAAGTCTATATATACACACACTGGTGTTATACTGAGACCAGCTATTGCGTCAGCCTGGATGTGCAGTGCTGCTGCTGCGTGGTCAGATTCCCTGTCAGAAAATATTGATACCCTAGACAGGGACACTATATTGCTAACCGTAGAGCATATAAAAGACTCAGTCTTATACATGAGAGATGCACAGAGGGAGATCTGCCGGCTGGCATCTAAAATAAGTGCATTGTCCATTTCTGCTAGGAGAGGCTTATGGACTCGGCAGTGGACAGGGGATGCAGATTCTAAAAGGCACATGGAAGTTTTGCCTTTTAAGGGTGAGGAGTTATTCGGGGATGGTCTCTCAGACCTAGTTTCCACAGCAACAGCTGGGAAGTCAGCATTTTTGTCCCATGTCTCCCCACAGCCTAAAAAAGCGCCGTATTATCAGGTACAGTCCTTTCGACCCCAGAAAAACAGGCGTGGAAAAGGCGGGTCCTTTCTGTCTAGAGGCAGAGGAAGGGGAAAAAAGCTGCAACAAACAGCAGGTTCCCAGGAACAAAAGTCCTCCCCCGCTTCTTCCAAGTCCGCCGCATGACGGTGGGGCTCCACAGGCGGAGCCAGGTACGGTGGGGGACCGCCTCAAAAATTTCAGCGATCAGTGGGCTCGCTCACAGGTGGATCCCTGGATCCTTCAAGTAGTATCTCAGGGGTACAAGCTGGAATTCGAGGCATCTCCCCCCCACCGTTTCCTCAAATCTGCCTTGCCGACAACTCCCTCGGGCAGGGAGGCTGTGCTAGAGGCAATTCACAAGCTGTATTCCCAGCAGGTGATAGTCAAGGTGCCCCTACTTCAACAAGGACGGGGTTACTATTCCACACTGTTTGTGGTACCGAAACCGGACGGTTCGGTGAGACCCATTTTAAATTTGAAATCCTTGAACACATACATAAAAAAATTCAAGTTCAAGATGGAATCGCTCAGGGCGGTTATTGCAAGCCTGGACGAGGGGGATTACATGGTATCCCTGGACATCAAGGATGCTTACCTGCATGTCCCCATTTACCATCCTCACCAGGAGTACCTCAGATTTGTGGTACAGGATTGCCATTACCAACTCCAGACACTACCGTTTGGACTCTCCACGGCACCGAGGGTGTTTACCAAGGTAATGGCAGAAATGATGATACTCCTTCGAAAAAAGGGAGTTTTAATTATCCCGTACTTGGACGATCTCCTTATAAAGGCGAGGTCCAAGGAGCAGTTGTTGGTCGGAGTAGCACTATCTCGGGAAGTGCTACAACAGCACGGATGGATTCTAAACATTCCAAAGTCACAGCTGGTTCCTTCCACACGCCTACTGTTCCTGGGAATGGTTCTGGACACAGAACAGAAAAAAGTGTTTCTCCCGCAGGAGAAAGCCAGGGAGCTGTCATCTCTAGTCAGAGACCTCCTGAAACCGAAACAGGTATCGGTGCATCACTGCACACAAGTCCTCGGAAAAATGGTAGCTTCATACGAAGCAATTCCATTCGGCAGGTACCATGCAAGAACCTTCCAGTGGGACCTCTTGGACAAGTGGTCGGGATCGCATCTTCAGATGCATCGGCTGATAACCCTGTCTCCAAGGACCAGGGTGTCTCTGCTGTGGTGGCTGCAGAGTGCTCATCTTCTAGAGGGCCGCAGATTCGGCATACAGGACTGGGTCCTGGTGACCACGGATGCCAGCCTTCGAGGCTGGGGGGCAGTCACACAGGGAAGAAATTTCCAAGGACTTTGGTCAAGTCAGGAGTCGTCCCTACACATAAATATTCTGGAACTGAGGGCCATTTACAATGCCCTAAGTCAGGCAGCGCCCCTGTTTCAAAACCAGCCGGTACTGATCCAATCAGACAACATCACGGCAGTCGCCCATGTAAACCGACAGGGCGGCACAAGAAGCAGGATGGCGATGGCAGAAGCCACAAGGATTCTCCGATGGGCGGAAAATCACGTCTTAGCACTGTCAGCAGTGTTCATTCCGGGAGTGGACAACTGGGAAGCAGACTTCCTCAGCAGACACGACCTACACCCCGGAGAGTGGGGACTTCATCCAGAAGTCTTCAAACTGTTGGTAAACCGTTGGGAAAGGCCACAGGTGGACATGATGGCGTCCCGCCTCAACAAAAAGCTAAAGAGATATTGCGCCAGGTCAAGGGACCCTCAGGCGATAGCGGTGGACGCTCTAGTGACACCGTGGGTGTACCAGTCGGTTTATGTGTTCCCTCCTCTGCCTCTCATACCAAAGGTACTGAGAATAATAAGAAGGCGAGGAGTAAGAACGATACTCGTGGTTCCGGATTGGCCAAGAAGAGCTTGGTACCCAGAACTTCAAGAAATGATATCAGAGGACCCATGGCCTCTACCGCTCAGACAGGATCTGCTACAGCAGGGGCCCTGTCTGTTCCAAGACTTACCGCGGCTGCGTTTGACGGCATGGCGGTTGAATTCCGGATCCTAAAGGAAAAGGGCATTCCGGAGGAAGTCGCTGGTAAAAGCCAGGAAAGAAGTAACCGCAAACCATTATCACCGTATTTGGCGAAAATATGTTGCATGGTGTGAGGCCAGGAAGGCCCCTACAGAGGAATTTCAGCTGGGTCGTTTTCTGCACTTCCTACAGTCGGGAGTGACTATGGGCCTAAAATTGGGTTCCATTAAGGTCCAGATTTCGGCTCTGTCGATTTTCTTCCAGAAAGAACTGGCTTCAATGCCTGAAGTTCAGACATTTGTAAAGGGAGTGCTACATATTCAGCCCCCTTTTGTGCCTCCTGTAGCACCTTGGGATCTCAACGTGGTGTTGAGTTTCCTGAAATCACATTGGTTTGAGCCACTTAAAACTGTGGATCTGAAATATCTCACGTGGAAAGTGGTCATGTTATTGGCCTTGGCTTCGGCCAGGCGTGTGTCAGAATTGGCGGCTTTGTCATGTAAAAGCCCTTATCTGATTTTCCATATGGATAGGGCAGAATTGAGGACTCGTCCCCAGTTTCTCCCTAAGGTGGTATCAGCTTTTCACTTGAACCAACCTATTGTAGTGCCTGCGGCTACTAGGGACTTGGAAGATTCCAAGTTACTGGACGTAGTCAGGGCCTTGAAAATTTATGTTTCCAGGACGGCTGGAGTCAGGAAAACTGACTCGCTTTTTATCCTGTATGCACCCAACAAACTAGGTGCTCCTGCTTCTAAGCAGACTATTGCTCGCTGGATTTGTAGCACAATTCAGCTGGCGCATTCTGCGGCTGGATTGCCGCATCCTAAATCAGTAAAAGCCCATTCCACGAGGAAAGTGGGCTCTTCTTGGGCGGCTGCCCGACGGGTCTCAGCTTTACAACTTTGCCGAGCTGCAACTTGGTCAGGGGCAAACACGTTTGCAAAATTCTACAAATTTGATACCCTGGCTGAGGAGGACCTTGAGTTCTCTCATTCGGTGCTGCAGAGTCATCCGCACTCTCCCGCCCGTTTGGGAGCTTTGGTATAATCCCCATGGTCCTTACGGAGTTCCCAGCACCACTAGGACGTCAGAGAAAATAAGATTTTACTCACCGGTAAATCTATTTCTCTATCGTCCTAGTGGATGCTGGGGTTCCTGAAAGGACCATGGGGAATAGCGGCTCCGCAGGAGACAGGGCACAAAAAGTAAAGCTTTAGGATCAGGTGGTGTGCACTGGCTCCTCCCCCTATGACCCTCCTCCAAGCCTCAGTTAGATTTTTGTGCCCGGCCGAGAAGGGTGCAATCTAGGTGGCTCTCCTAAAGAGCTGCTTAGAAAAGTTTAGCTTAGGTTTTTTATTTTACAGTGAGTCCTGCTGGCAACAGGATCACTGCAACGAGGGACTTAGGGGAGAAGAAGTGAACTCACCTGCGTGCAGGATGGATTGGCTTCTTTGGCTACTGGACATTAGCTCCAGAGGGACGATCACAGGTACAGCCTGGATGGTCACCGGAGCCTCGCCGCCGGCCCCCTTGCAGATGCTGAAAAGAGAAGAAGGTCCAGAATCGGCGGCAGAAGACTCCTCAGTCTTCTTAAGGTAGCGCACAGCACTGCAGCTGTGCGCCATTGCTCTCAGCACACTTCACACGGCAGTCACTGAGGGTGCAGGGCGCTGGGAGGGGGGCGCCCTGGGAGGCAATGTAAACCTATTTTTTGGCAAAAAATACCTCACATATAGCCTCCGGGGGCTATATGGAGATATTTAACCCCTGCCAGAATCCGTTGAAGAACGGGAGACGAGCCCGCCGAAAAAGGGGCGGGGCCTATCTCCTCAGCACACAGCGCCATTTTCCCTCACAGAAAGGCTGGAGGGAAGGCTCCCAGGCTCTCCCCTGCACTGCACTACAGAAACAGGGTTAAAACAGAGAGGGGGGGCACTAATTTGGCGTTAGAAATATATAAAAAGATGCTATAAGGGAAAACACTTATATAAGGTTGTCCCTATATAATTATAGCGTTTTTTGGTGTGTGCTGGCAAACTCTCCCTCTGTCTCTCCAAAGGGCTAGTGGGTCCTGTCCTCTATCAGAGCATTCCCTGTGTGTGTGCTGTGTCGGTACGTGTGTGTCGACATGTATGAGGAAGATGTTGGTGAGGAGGCGGAGCAATTGCCTGTAATGGTGATGTCACTCTCTAGGGAGTCGACACCGGAATGGATGGCTTATTTAGGGAATTACGTGATAATGTCAACACGCTGCAAGGTCGGTTGACGACATGAGACGGCCGACAAACAATTAGTACCGGTCCAGACGTCTCAAAAACACCGTCAGGGGTTTTAAAACGCCCGTTTACCTTAGTCGGTCGACACAGACACAGACACGGACACTGAATCCAGTGTCGACGGTGAATAAACAAACGTATTCCTTATTAGGGCCACACGTTAAGGGCAATGAAGGAGGTGTTACATATTTCTGATACTACAAGTACCACAAAAGAGGGTATTATGTGGGATGTGAAAAAACTACCTGTAGTTTTTCCTGAATCAGATAAATTAAATGAAGTGTGTGATGATGCGTGGGTTCCCCCCGATAGAAAATTATTGGCGGTATACCTTTTCCCGCCAGAAGTTAGGGCGCGTTGGGAAACACCCCTTAGGGTGGATAAGGCGCTCACACGCTTATCAAAACAAGTGGCGGTACCGTCTATAGATAGGGCCGTCCTCAAGGAGCCAGCTGACAGGAGGCTGGAAAATATCATATAAAAGTATATACACACATACTGGTGTTATACTGCGACCAGCGATCGCCTCAGCCTGGATGTGCAGAGCTGGGGTGGCTTGGTCGGATTCCCTGACTAAAAATATTGATACCCTTGACAGGGACAGTATTTTATTGACTATAGAGCATTTAAAGGATGCATTTCTATATATGCGAGATGCACAGAGGGATATTTGCACTCTGGCATCAAGAGTAAGTGCGATGTCCATATCTGCCAGAAGATGTTTATGGACACGACAGTGGTCAGGTGATGCAGATTCCAAACGGCACAAAGGTGTATTGCCGTATAAAGGAAGAGGAGTTATTTGGGGTCGGTCCATCGGACCTGGTGGCCACGGCAACTGCTGGAAAATCCACCGTTTTTACCCTAAGTCACATCTCTGCAGAAAAAGACACCGTCTTTTCAGCCTCAGTCCTTTCGTCCCTATAAGAGTCATATTTGCCCAGGGATAGAGGAAAGGGAAGAAGACTGCAGCAGGCAGCCCATTCCCAGGAACAGAAGCCTTCCACCACTTCTGCCAAGCTCTCAGCATGACGCTGGGACCGTACAGGACCCCTGGATCCTACAAGTAGTATCCCAGGGGTACAGATTGGAATGTCGAAACGTTTCCCCCTCGCAGGCTCCTGAAGTCTGCTTTACCAAGGTATCCCTCCGACAAGGAGGCAGTATGGGAAAAAATTCACAAGCTGTATTCCCAGCAGGTGATAATCAAATTATCCCTCCTACAACAAGGAAAGGGGTATTATTCCACACTATATTGTGGTACTGAAGCCAGAAGGCTAGGTGAGACCTATTCTAAATCTAAAAAAATTTGAACACTTACAAAGGTTCAAATCAAGATGGAGTCACTCAGAGCAGTGATAACGAACCAGGAAGAAGGGGACTATATAGTGTCCCGGGACATCAGGGATGCTTACCTCCATGTCCCAAATTTGCCCTTCTCACTAAGGGTACCTCAGGTTCGTGGTATAGAACTGTCACTGTCAGTTTCAGACGCTGCCGTTTGGATTGTCCACGGCACCCCGGGTCTTTACCAAGGTAATGGCCGAAATGATGATTCTTCTTCGAAGAAAAGGCGTCTTAATTACCCCTTACTTGGACGATCTCCTGATAAGGGCAAAGTCCAGGGAACAGTTGGAGGTCGGAGTAGCACTATCTCGGATACTGCTACAACAGCACGGATGGATTCTAAATATTCCAAAATCGCAGCTGATCCTGACGACACGTCTGCTGTGCCTAGGGATGATTCTGGACACAGTCCAGAAAAAGGTGTTTCTCCCGGATGAGAAAGCCAGGGAGTTATCCGAGCTAGTCAAGAACCTCCTAAAACCAGGAAAAGTGTCAGTGCATCATTGCACAAGGGTCCTGGTAAAAATGGTGGCTTCCTACGAAGCAATTCCGTTCGGCAGATTTCACGCAAGAACTTTTCAGTGGGATCTGCTGGACAAATGGTCCGGATCGCATCTTCAGATGCATCAGCGGATAACCCTATATCCAAGGACAGGGGTGTCTCTCCTGTGGTGGTTACAGAGTGCTCATCTTCTAGAGGGCCGCAGATTCGGCATTCAGGATTGGATGCTGGTGACCACGGAGGCCAGCCCGAGAGGCTGGGGAGCAGTCACACAAGGAAAAAATTTCCAGGGAGTGTGATCAAGTCTGGAGACTTTTCTCCACATAAATATACTGGAGCTAAGGGTAAATTTATAATGCTCTAAGCTTAGCAAGACCTCTGCTTCAAGGTCAGCCGGTATTGATCCAGTGGGAAAAACATCACGGCAGTCGCCCACGTAAACAGACAGGGCGGCACAAGAAGCAGGAGGGCAATGGCAAAAACTGCAAGGACTTTTCGCTGGGCGGAAAATCATGTGATAGCACTGTCAGCAGTGTTTCATTCCGGGAGTGGAAACTGGGAAGCAGACTTCCTCAGCAGGCACGACCTCCACCCGGGAGAGTGGAAACTTCACCGGGAAGTTTTCCACATGATGGTGAACCGTTGGGAAATACCAAAGGTGGACATGATGGCGTCCCGTCTGAACAAAAAACGGGACAGGTATTGCGCCAGGTCAAGAGACCCTCAGGCAATAGCTGTGGACGTTCTGGTAACACCGTGGGTGTACCAGTCGGTGTATGTGTTCCCTCCTCTGCTTCTCATACCTAAGGTACTGAGAATTATAAGACGTAGAGGAGTAAGAACTATACTCATGGCTCCGGATTGGCCAAGAAGGACTTGGTACCCGGAACTTCAAGAGATGCTCACAGAGGACTTATGGCCTCTGCCGCTAAGAAGGGACTTGCTTCAGCAAGTACCATGTCTGTTCCAAGACTTACCGCAGCTGCGTTTGACGGCATGGCGGTGGAACGCCGGATCCTAAGGGAAAAAGGCATTCCGGAAGAGGTCATTCCTACCCTGGTCAAAGCCAGGAAGGAGGTGACCGCACAACATTATCACCACATGTGGCGAAAATATGTTGCGTGGTGTGAGGCCAGGAAGGCCCCACGAAGAAATTTCAACTCGGTCGATTCCTGCATTTCCTGCAAACAGGAGTGTCTATGGGCCTCAAATTGGGGCCCATTAAGGTTCAAATTTCGGCCCTGTCGATTTTCTTCCAGAAAGAATTGGCTTCAGTTCCTGAAGTCCAGAAGTTTGTCAAGGGAGTATTGCATATACAACCCCCTTTTGTGCCTCCAGTGGCACTGTGGGATCTCAACGTAGTTCTGGGATTCCTCAAATCACATTGGTTTAAAACCAGTCAAATCTGTGGATTTGAAGCATCTCACATGAAAAGTGACCATGCTCTTGGCCCTGGCCTGGGCCAGGCGAGTGTCAAATTGGTGGGTTTTTTCTCAAAAAAGCCCATATCTGTTTGTCCATTCGGACAGGGCAGAGCTGCGGACTCGTCCCCAGTTCTCTCCCTAAGGTGGTGTCAGTGTTTCACCTGAACCAGCTTATTGTGGTGCCTTGCGCCTACTAGGGACTTGGAGGACTCCAAGTTGCTGGATGTTGTCAGGGCCCTGAAAGTATAGGTTCCAGGACGGCTGGAGTCAGGAAAACTGACTTGCTGTTATCCTGTATGCACCCAACAAACTGGGTGCTCTTGCTTCTAAGCAGACTATTGCTAGTTGGATGTGTAATACAATTCAGCTTGCACATTCCGTGGCAGGCCTGCCACAGCCAAAATATGTAAATGCCCATTCCACAAGGAAGGTGGGCTCATCTTGGGCGGCTGCCCGAGGGGTCTCGGCTTTACAACTTTGCCGAGCGGCTATTTAGTCAGGGGCAAACACGTTTGTAAAATCCTACAAATTTGATACCCTGGCTAAGGAGGACCTGGAGTTCTCTCATTCGGTGCTGCAGAGTCATCCGCACTCTCCCGCCCGTTTGGGAGCTTTGGTATAATCCCCATGGTCCTTTCAGGAACCCCAGCATCCACTAGGACGATAGAGAAAATAAGAATTTACTTACCGATAATTCTATTTCTCGGAGTCCGTAGTGGATGCTGGGCGCCCATCCCAAGTGCGGATTATCTGCATTACTTGTACATAGTTACAAAAATCGGGTTATTATTGTTGTGAGCCATCTTTTCAGAGGCTCCGCTGTTATCATACTGTTAACTGGGTTCAGATCACAGGTTGTACAGTGTGATTGGTATGGCTGGTATGAGTCTTACCCGGGATTCAAAATCCTTCCTTATTGTGTACGCTCGTCCGGGCACAGTATCCTAACTGAGGCTTGGAGGAGGGTCATAGGGGGAGGAGCCAGTGCACACCACCTGATCCTAAAGCTTTACTTTTTGTGCCCTGTCTCCTGCGGAGCCGCTATTCCCCATGGTCCTTTCAGGAACCCCAGCATCCACTACGGACTCCGAGAAATAGAATTATCGGTAAGTAAATTCTTATTTTCTCGTAGTCCGTAGTGGATGCTGGGCGCCCATCCCAAGTGCGGATTGTCTGCAATACTTGTATATAGTTATTGCCTAACTAAAGGGTAATTGTTGAGCCATCTGTTGAGAGGCTCAGTTATATTCATACTGTTAACTGGGTATAGTATCACGAGTTATACGGTGTGATTGGTGTGGCTGGTATGAGTCTTACCCGGGATTCAAAATCCTTCCTTATTGTGTCAGCTCTTCCGGGCACAGTGTCCTAACTGAGGTCTGGAGGAGGGGCATAGAGGGAGGAGCCAGTGCACACCAGATAGTACCTAATCTTTCTTTTAGAGTGCCCAGTCTCCTGCGGAGCCCGTCTATTCCCCATGGTCCTTACGGAGTTCCCAGCATCCACTACGGACTACGAGAAATAGATTTACCGGTGAGTAAAATCTTATTTCTCTAACGTCCTAAGTGGATGCTGGGGACTCCGTCAGGACCATGGGGATTAGCGGCTCCGCAGGAGACAGGGCACAAAAGTAAAAGCTTTAGGATCAGGTGGTGTGCACTGGCTCCTCCCCCTATGACCCTCCTCCAAGCCTCAGTTAGATTTTTGTGCCCGGCCGAGAAGGGTGCAATCTAAGTGGCTCTCCTAAAGAGCTGCTTAGAGTAAAAGTTTGTTAGGTTTTTTATTTTCAGTGAGTCCTGCTGGCAACAGGCTCACTGCTACGAGGGACTTAGGGGAGAGAAGTGAACTCACCTGCGTGCAGGATGGATTGGCTTCTTAGGCTACTGGACACCATTAGCTCCAGAGGGAGTCGGAACACAGGTCTCACCCTGGGGTTCGTCCCGGAGCCGCGCCGCCGACCCCCTTGCAGATGCCGAAAAGTGAAGAGGTCCAGAAACGGCGGCAGAAGACTCTTCAGTCTTCATAAGGTAGCGCACAGCACTGCAGCTGTGCGCCATTGTTGTCAGCACACTTCATAGCAGCGGTCACTGAGGGTGCAGGGCGCTGGGGGGGGGCGCCCTGGGCAGCAATGATAGTACCTTATTCTGGCTAAAAATACATCACATATAGCCCCTGGGGGCTATATGGATGTATTTGACCCCTGCCAGGTCTCAGAAAAACGGGAAAAGAAGCCCGCCGAAAAGGGGGCGGGGCCTATTCTCCTCAGCACACAGCGCCATTTTCCCTCACAGAAATGCTGGTGGGAAGGCTCCCAGGCTCTCCCCTGCACTGCACTACAGAAACAGGGTTAAAACAGAGAGGGGGGGCACTTATTTGGCGATATGTATATATATATTAAAATGCTATAAGGGAAAAACACTTATATAAAGGTTGTCCCTGTATAATTATAGCGTTTTTGGTGTGTGCTGGCAAACTCTCCCTCTGTCTCCCCAAAGGGCTAGTGGGGTCCTGTCCTCTATCAGAGCATTCCCTGTGTGTGTGCTGTGTGTCGGTACGTGTGTGTCGACATGTATGAGGACGATGTTGGTGAGGAGGCGGAGCAATTGCCTGAAATGGTGATGTCACTCTCTAGGGAGTCGACACCGGAATGGATGGCTTATTTAAGGAATTACGTGATAATGTCAACACGCTGCAAGGTCGGTTGACGACATGAGACGGCCGGCAAACAAATTAGTACCTGTCCAGGCGTCTCAAACACCGTCAGGGGCTGTAAAACGCTCATTTACCTCAGTCGGTCGACACAGACACGGACACTGACTCCAGTGTCGACGGTGAAGAAACAAACGTATTTTCCTTTAGGGCCACACGTTACATGTTAAGGGCAATGAAGGAGGTGTTACATATTTCTGATACTACAAGTACCACAAGAAGGGTATTATGTGGGGTGTAAAAAAACTACCTGTAGTTTTTCCTGAATCAGATAAATTAAATGAAGTGTGTGATGATGCGTGGGTTTCCCCCGATAGAAAATTATTGGCGGTATACCCTTTCCCGCCAGAAGTTAGGGCGCGTTGGGAAACACCCTTTAGGGTGGATAAGGCGCTCACACGCTTCTCAAAACAAGTGGCGGTACCGTCTCCAGATAGGGCCGCCCTCAAGGAGCCAGCTGAGAGGCTGGAAAATATCCTAAAAAAGTATATACACACATACTGGTGTTATACTGCGACCAGCGATCGCCTCAGCCTGGATGTGCAGCGCTGGGGTGGCTTGGTCGGATTCCCTGACTGAAAATATTGATACCCTTGACAGGGACAGTATTTTATTGACTATAGAGCATTTAAAGGATGCATTTCTATATATGCGAGATGCACAGAGGGATATTTGCACTCTGGCATCAAGAGTAAGTGCGATGTCCATATCTGCCAGAAGATGTTTATGGACACGACAGTGGTCAGGTGATGCAGATTCCAAACGGCACATGGAAGTATTGCCGTATAAAGGGGAGGAGTTATTTGGGGTCGGTCCATCGGACCTGGTGGCCTCGGCAACAGCTGGAAAATCCACCTTTTTTACCCCAAATCACATCTCAGCAGAAAAAGACACCGTCTTTTCAGCCTCAGTCCTTTCGTCCCCATAAGGGCAAGCGGGCAAAAGGCCAATCATATCTGCCCAGGGATAGAGGAAAGGGAAGAAGACTGCAGCAGGCAGCCCATTCCCAGGAACAGAAGCCCTCCACAGCTTCTGCCAAGTCCTCAGCATGACGCTGGGGCCGTACAAGCGGACTCAAGTGCGGTGGGGGGTCGTCTCAAGAGTTTCAGCGCGTAGTGGGCTCACTCGCAAGTGGACCCCTGGATCCTACAAGTAGTATCCCAGGGGTACAGACTGGAAATTCGAGACGTCTCCCCCTCGCAGGCTCCTGATGTCTGCTTTACCAACGTCTTCCTCCGACAGGGAGGCAGTATTGGAAACAATTCACAAGCTGTATTCCCAGCAGGTGATAATCAAAGTACCCCTCCTACAACAAGGAAAGGGGTATTATTCCACACTATATTGTGGTACTGAAGCCAGACGGCTCGGTGAGACCTATTCTAAATGGGAAATCTTTGAACACTTACATACAAAGGTTCAAATCAAGATGGAGTCACTCAGAGCAGTGATAGCGAACCAGGAAGAAGGGGACTATATGGTGTCCCTGGACATCAAGGATGCTTACCTCCATGTCCCAAATTGCCCTTCTCACCAAGGGTACCTCAGGTTCGTGGTACGGAACTGTCACTATCAGTTTCAGACGCTGCCGTTTGGATTGTCCACGGCACCCCGGGTCTTTACCAAAGTAATGGCCAAAATGATGATTCTTCTTCAAAGAAAAGGCGTTTTAATTATCCCTTACTTGGACGATCTCCCGATAAGGGCAAGGTCCAGAGAACAGTTGGAAGTCGGAGTAGCACTATCTCAAGTAGTTCTACGACAGCACGGGTGGATTCTAAATATCCAAAATCACAGCCGTTTCCGACGACACGTCTGCTGTTCCTAGGGATGGTTCTGGACACAGTCCAGAAAAAGGTGTTTCTCCCGGAGGAGAAAGCCAGGGAGTTATCCGAGCTAGTCAGGAACCTCCTAAAACCAGGAAAAGTGTCAGTGCATCATTGCACAAGAGTCCTGGGAAAAATGGTGGCTTATTACGAAGCGATTCCATTCGGCAGATTCCACGCAAGAACTTTTCAGTGGGATCTGCTGGACAAATGGTCCGGATCGCATTTTCAGATGCATCAGCGGATAACCCTATCTCCAAGGACAAGGGTGTCTCTCCTGTGGTGGTTACAGAGTGCTCATCTTCTAGAGGGCCGCAGATTCGGCATTCAGGATTGGATGCTGGTGACCATGGAGGCCAGCCTGAGAGGCTGGGGAGCAGTCACACAGGGAAAAAATTTCCAGGGAGTGTGATCAAGTCTGGAGATTTTTCTCCACATAAATATACTGGAGCTAAGGGCAATTTACAATGCTCTAAGCTTAGCAAGACCTCTGCTTCAAGGTCAGCCGGTATTGATCCAGTGGGACAACATCACGGCAGTCGCCCACGTAAACAGACAGGGCGGCACAAGAAGCAGGAGGGCAATGGCAGAAACTGCAAGGATTTTTCGCTGGGCGGAAAATCATGTGATAGCACTGTCAGCAGTGTTCATTCCGGGAGTGGACAACTGGGAAGCAGACTTCCTCAGCAGGCACAACCTCCACCCGGGAGAGTGGGGACTTCATCGGGAAGTCTTCCACATGATTGTGAACCGTTGGAAAAGACCAAAGGTGGACATGATGGCGTCCCGCCTGAACAAAAAACTGGACAAGTATTGCGCCAGGTCAAAAGACCCTCAGGCAATAGCTGTGGACGTTTCTGGTAACACCGTGGGTGTACCAGTCGGTGTATGTCTTCCCTCCTCTGCTTCTCATACCCAAGGTATTGAGAATTATAAGACGTAGAGGAGTAAGAACTATACTCGTGGCTCCGGATTGGCCAAGAAGGACTTGGTACCCGGAACTTCAAGAGATGCTCACAGAGGACTCATGGCCTCTGCCGCTAAGAAGGGACTTGCTTCAGCAAGTACCATGTCTGTTCCAAGACTTACCGCGGCTGCGTTTGACGGCATGGCGGTTGAACGCCGGATCCTAAGGGAAAAAGGCATTCCGGAAGAGGTCATTCCTACCCTGGTCAAAGCCAGGAAGGAGGTGACCGCACAACATTATCACCACATGTGGCGAAAATATGTTGCGTGGTGTGAGGCCAGGAAGGCCCCATGAAGAAATTTCAACTCGGTCGTTTCCTGCATTCCTGCAAACAGGAGTGTCTATGGGCCTCAAATTGGGGTCCATTAAGGTTCAAATTTCGGCCCTGTCGATTTTCTTCCAGAAAGAATTGGCTTCAGTTCCTGAAGTCCAGAAGTTTGTCAAGGGAGTACTGCATATACAACCCCCTTTTGTGCCTCCAGTGGCACTGTGGGATCTCAACGTAGTTCTGGGATTCCTAAAATCACATTGGTTTAAACCGCTCAAATCTGTGGATTTGAAATATCTCACAGGGAAAGTGACCATGCTGTTGGCCCTGGCCTCGGCCAGGCGAGTGTCAGAATTGGCGGAGTTTGTCTCAAAAAAGCCCATATCTGATTGTCCATTCGGACAGGGCAGAGCTGCGGACTCATCCCCAGTTTCTCCCTAAGGTGGTGTCAGTGTTTCACCTGAACCAGCTTATTGTGGTACCTGCGGCTACTAGGGACTTGGAGGACTCCAAGTTGCTAGATGTTGTCAGGGCCCTGAAAATATAGTTTCCAGGACGGCTGGAGTCAGGAAAACTGACTTGCTGTTATCCTGTATGCACCCAACAAACTGGGTGCTCTTGCTTCTAAGCAGACGATTGCTAGTTGGATGTGTAGTACAATTCAGCTTGCACATTCTGTGGCAGGCCTGCCACAGCCAAAATATGTAAATGCCCATTCCACAAGGAAGGTGGGCTCATCTTGGGCGGCTGCCCGAGGGGTCTCGGCTTTACAACTTTGCCGAGCTGATACTTGGTCAGGGGCACACCCTGACTGAGGAGGACCTGGCGTTCTCTCATTCGGTGCTGCAGAGTCATCTGCACTCTCCCGCCCGTTTGGGAGCTTTGGTATAATCCCCATGGTCCTGATGGAGTCCCCAGCATCCACTTAGGACGTTGGAGAAAATAAGAATTTACTTACCGATAATTCTATTTCTCGTAGTCCGTAGTGGATGCTGGGCGCCCATCCCAAGTGCGGATTGTCTGCAATATTTGTACATAGTTATTGTTACAAAAATCGGGTTATTATTGTTGTGAGCCATCTTTTCAGAGGCTCCGCTGTTATCATGCTGTTAACTGGGTTCAGATCACAGGTTGTACAGTGTGATTGGTGTGGCTGGTATGAGTCTTACCCGGGATTCAAAATCCTTCCTTATTGTGTACGCTCGTCCGGGCACAGTATCCTAACTGAGGCTTGGTGGAGGGTCATAGGGGGAGGAGCCCGTGCACACCACCTGATCCTAAAGCTTTTACTTTTGTGCCCTGTCTCCTGCGGAGCCGCTAATCCCCATGGTCCTGACGGAGTCCCCAGCATCCACTACGGACTACGAGAAATAGAATTATCGGTAAGTAAATTCTTATTTTTTTGATGCAATATTGAACATTTTTGGCCTTTCCTGCCGACTCTCCGGGAATATCAGACTCCCAAAATAGTGCTTCAAATCCTGGAAGCCCAGAAGAGTCTTACTATATCCCTGAAGCCGTTCCAGCATGAGACGGTGACCGGAACCCAGAATGGCGACGCGTTTCGCCTGAACGGTTTTCATCCACTGGAAGCCTTCTGTTTCAGGGTATTATGGCAAATCTTGCGTCATTGCGTATAGGATCGTGTTTGCTTGAACGCAGCCACAACCTTGGTTCCAGTCCGATATGGTCACAGTCCACTATTTCCCCAATACTTTGGGAATGGTCCCCGGCAGCTCTGCTCGGCGGCATTCCTACAAGGTGTAAGTCACTGTTGTGACGCTGAGCTCGGAGGAATGTCAGTCCATGTATGTCAGGCATGTCCAAACTGCGGCCCTCCAGCTGTTGAGAAACTACACATCCCAGCATGCCCTGACACAGCTTTAGCATTCTCTGACAGCAAAACTGTGTCAGGGCATGCTGGGATATGTAGTTTCACAACAGCTGGAGGGCCACAGTTTGGACATGCCAGATGTATGTGGATTATATGAGAATGTTGTGTTTCCACGTTTCGGTTATCTCATCACAACTGTCCGGGTGGAATGCGGAGAATGAGACCTGATGGGTGAGTTGTAGAAGCTCCTCACATGCTGCAAGGGCTTTTTGCAGCCTCATTGTGTGGCTGGATGATCAGCAGTAAGTGCACGTTGTGTAGAGTACATATGAACCGCTGCAAGCCTGCAGTATATATGCTGGATGTTTAGGAAGTGTACAGCACATTATGGGGCTAATTCAGGTTTGTTAGCAAACCAAAAAAGCGCACTAATGGGCAAAACCATGTGCACTGCAGGGGAGGCAGATGTAACATGTGCAGAGAGAGATAGATTTGGGTGGGGTGTGTTCAAACTGAAATCTAAATTGCAGTGTAAAAATAAAGCAGCCAGTATTTACCCTGCACAGAAACATAATAACCCACCCAAATCTCTCTCTCTGCACATGTTACATCGGCCTCCCCTGCAGTGCACATGGTTTTACCCATTAGTGTGTTTTTTTTTAGTTTGCTAACAAACCTGAATAACCTCCTCTATCTTCTCTGAGTGATGCGTTGGTGATGTAAGGCTGAAGTCACAAGTCCCTGCAGGGAGTGGTATTCAGTATGCCGGCTGTTGGGATCCCAGCGCTCAGTATACCGGCGCCGGAATTCCGACACCCGTCATACCGACAACTATTCTCCCTCTTGGGGGTCTACGACCCCCCCTGGCGGGAGAATAAGCCACCGTGCCCGCAGCATGACGAGCGCAGCAAGCCCTCAAGTGGCTCATTTGCACTCGCCTCGCTGTTGGTATGTCGGCGGTTGGGATCCCGGCGCCGGGAACTTGACCGCCGGCAAAACATACTACATCCTCTGCAGGAGCCAGGCGAGTATTGTATACAGTCACACATGGAACAAATCTGATTTCTCCGCTACGGATACGTGTGAAATCAGGATTCCAGAAATAATCGTCATTTGTTTCATTATTGAATAATAAACTGTTGCTTCTTAATTAGTTCGATATTACTTAGTAAAACTTCCCGTGGGACTTGTCCTTATTTACGGCGCAGTTTCCTGCCAATAAAGAGTTAATTCCAGGCGATGTTTGCAGAGTACAGTCAGGTTAGTCAGAACACTCGCCCTATTAGGGCACAGACATACATTTCCCCTTGTGTCCCACAGAGGGTCTCAGGAAATATAGTACTGTAATTCTCAGGCATGCCTGCAGCCAAACATTGCGATGTCGCATTAAATCCCCCCCCCCCCCAGGGAGTAACAGTCATTCCAATATAACATTGGTAAATGTGTCGTTATTCATCCCACATTGACAGAACTTACACTTGTGTATTTGACATTATTATTTTTGCTTTGATTGTTCGGCTGAGCCGGATTACCGCCTCATAGCACTGGGGTCTTGGGTTCAATTCCCACCAGGGCCCTAACTGTTCGGTGTTTGTATATTCCACTTATGTTTGCTCGGGTTTCCTCCCACACTCCAAAAATATGCTGGTAGGTTAATGAGCTATTGACTAAAAAAAGAAAATTAACCCTAGTGTGTAAGTGAGAACATGTGGAAGCCAATGTAGATAGATAGATAGATAGAGATATATATATATATATATATATATATATATACATATACACACACACACACACACACACACACACACACACACACACACACACACACTAAGCTCCCCTGGGGCAGGGGCTGATGTAAGTAGGCAATCACTGATGTTATTATGTAATAGTTGCTGCCCCCGGGTGCCTGTTGTTGCAGATGCGTAAAAGAGCGGGCTCGCTAGATGTCACGTTACATGGACGCTGGCACCTCGTGAACTCCCCAAGCCGCTGTCACTTCTCCTGTAAGCGGTGACTAATTGGCCTGATATCCCATATCACAGTGCCCTCTCCTAATTATCCTGTAGTCTCCCGAGTCAGTGATGCGCTGCATCCGCCACACACAGACGGCTGGTGCGACCAGGCTCCGCTGATTCATTGCAATGATGGCGACACGGCTCAAGCAGCAGCGATCGCCCAGTTTATACACCGAGAAATGATCTGTATCAGACGGGAGGAAAATGTGGGGTCACTGCTGAATTAAAGTGACCGTTAGGCCGGGCGTTTGAGTATACGCTGTGCTATGTAACAGGTCTATATCCTATAGTACTTCTGCATTGGCCATGGTGTGGCACATGGGTATAGGAGCTGCGCCATTTAGATTGTTGTCTAGCTGGCGCCTCAAATAACGCTAATTTATCAAAGGCCTGTAACGCTGGATCGTTTGTGTGTATAAATTCATGAAAAATGATATCCTTTTATCTGATTTCTTCTTATTTTCCCCTATAGCTATTATTATGACTAGGTCACAGAAATTAACAGAATTCTAACGCGCTCACGCCACGGTATGATCCCAAGCGACGGAGAACGCACCAATCCGTGTCAGGGCTGCATACGGAAACTGCCATCATCATAGCCCAGTATTTACCCCCGTCCCCTGCTGGCCCATAAATAATACGACTCTCCCATAGGTGTCTCAGACTCAGTATTACTGTACCCCTCTTATACTAGATCCCTCCTTCTCTACCCTGTCCTGACTCTCCAGGTGCAAGTGTTAGAATTGTACAAGTCTATGTAGGCATTTATTATTATTATTTATTATTATTAATAACAGTTTCTTATATTGCGCGCCACAATTGGAAACGGGTTATAAAACAAAACTGGGTAATAACGAGCAGTCATAGAGGTAGGAGGGCCCTGCTCGCAAGCTTACACTTTATAGGGAAGTAGGCATTGATACACAAGGATAGGTGCTATCTATCGGGTGTGGTATTGAAAGTCGACAGTAACTAGGTCGACAATGTCTAGGTCGACCACTATTGGTCGACCGTAACCAGGTCGACAGGGTGTCTAGGTCGACAGGGTCTTTAGGTCGACATGTTCTAGGTCGACGGGTCAAAAGGTCGACATGAGTTTTTAATGTTATTTTGGTGTCGTTTTCTTCGTAGAGTGACCGGGAACCCCAATTAGTGCACCGCGTCCCACCCAAATCTACCTCTTTCTGCACATGTTACATCTGCCCCCCCTGCAGTGCACATGGTTTTACCCAACTGCTAAAAAATTTCCTGCTGCGATCAACTTGGAATTACCCCCAAAGTCCTGTAATTTTGAGTGGGAACAGGTAATACATGTGGATGAGAGACGTAGATCTTGTGCGGAGAGGTCGGGTTGGGAGATATTATTATGAGATGAGTGATGAGATGTATGTTGGTGCAGTTTGGTTAATGGCCTTGTGTGTGAGTAAAAGTATTTTATATTGAATACGGTAGAATACCGGTAACCAATGGAGGGACTGACAGAGCGGATCTGCAGACGATGAGCGTCTAGCGAGGAAGATTAGCCTCGCAGCTGCAGTCACAATGGATTGTAGTGGTGAGAGTCTATGTTTGGGAAGACCGGTCAGGAGACTATTACAATAATCAATGCGGGATATAATGAGGGCGTGGATTAGAGTGTTTGCTGTGTCAGACACATGGTGACACATTGAGGTGCGTAGTGTGATCAGATTTCTGCGTCTATAGGGCACATCAGCAGCTGACATTCATTGCCAACTTGTCGCGGTGCACGGTGATAGCATCATGTCACGGGAACAGGTTTGGGTTGGTGTATGGCCTTTGATAACGGCAGGGCAGACGTTCAAGCTGAGCAGCGATCCGGCGGGCCAAGCCTGTCCACCACAGACAGTCACAATATCTTGTAGTGATAAATCACATGGAAAGTTTGTTAGAATGCGTCACTAAAGCGCTGTCTAGTTTTTATGCTTTTTACCGATTTTTCCTGAACACATATAATGATTCACAGATTGACAAATAAATCGGCTTATCCCTAATGCCTGGCCTGTTACCGCCGCTCAGGCTGGTTAGTATTTTTTCCTTGTACTTGTCTGGGCCTAACGCACACATTTTTGTGGCAACTGGACAGGACTATAACTCCCAGCAGGCGCTGACAGTCATAGAGATCCAAGTTTCCCATATCCGCTGGCGCTCGATAACCGCTCACACCTGGAGAACACTGTCGCTCTCCATCTAAGACTGCAGAGATTCCTGTTGTATATGGGAATTACCTTTTGTTTATTTTATTTGGTCTTATCGCCCCTAATCTGCCACCTGTGAGTTCCCTGATCCAGGCAGCGTTCCATGTTCATTGGGGTTAGTTATGTTCTATAATCCTGGCTGAGACGATCGCCGGAGATTATTGCGGATTCCGGACACAGATTCATCTACGATTGTCAGACGTTTGCAGATAAAATGATTTATCTATTCTAATCTTACAGCAAAAACAATCGCCCTGAGATTTACATATATACATACCTAGACACATATCACATACAGCATTCATATATGTTATTTTATATATTCATCTATAGACTGGTGCTTTATATGATCATAGTGTTTCATCTATAGACTGGTGCTTTATATGATCATAGTGTTTCATCTATAGACTGGTGCTTATATTATAGTGTTTCATCTATAGACTGGTGCTTTATATGATCATAGTGTTTCATCTATAGACTGGTGCTTTATATTATCATAGTGTTTCATCTATAGACTGGTGCTTTATATGATCATAGTGTTTCATCTATAGACTGGTGCTTTATATGATCATAGTGTTTCATCTATAGACTGGTGCTTTATATGGTCCTAGTGTTTCATCTATAGACTGGTGCTTTATATGATCATAGTGTTTCATCTATAGACTGGTGCTTTATATGGTCATAGTGTTTCATCTATAGACTGGTGCTTTATATGGTCATAGTGTTTCATCTATAGACTGGTGCTTTATATGATCATAGTGTTTCATCTATAGACTGGTGCTTTATATGATCATAGTGTTTCATCTATAGACTGGTGCTTTATATGATCATAGTGTTTCATCTATAGACTGGTGCTTTATATGATCATAGTGTTTCATCTATAGACTGGTGCTTTATATGGTCATAGTGTTTCGTCTATAGACTGGTGCTTTATATGGTCATAGTGTTTCGTCTATAGACTGGTGCTTTATATGGTCATAGTGTTTCATCTATAGACTGGTGCTTTATATGATCATAGTGTTTCATCTATAGACTGGTGCTTTATATGGTCCTAGTGTTTCATCTATAGACTGGTGCTTTATATGATCATAGTGTTTCATCTATAGACTGGTGCTTTATATGGTCATAGTGTTTCATCTATAGACTGGTGCTTTATATGATCATAGTGTTTCATCTATAGACTGGTGCTTTATATGATCATAGTGTTTCATCTATAGACTGGTGCTTTATATGGTCATAGTGTTTCATCTATAGACTGGTGCTTTATATGGTCATAGTGTTTCATCTATAGACTGGTGCTTTATATGATCATAGTGTTTCATCTATAGACTGGTGCTTTATATGATCATAGTGTTTCATCTATAGACTGGTGCTTTATATGATCATAGTGTTTCATCTATAGACTGGTGCTTTATATGATCATAGTGTTTCATCTATAGACTGGTGCTTTATATGGTCATAGTGTTTCGTCTATAGACTGGTGCTTTATATGGTCATAGTGTTTCGTCTATAGACTGGTGCTTTATATGGTCATAGTGTTTCATCTATAGACTGGTGCTTTATATGATCATAGTGTTTCATCTATAGACTGGTGCTTTATATGATCATAGTGTTTCATCTATAGACTGGTGCTTTATATGATCATAGTGTTTCATCTATAGACTGGTGCTTTATATGATCATAGTGTTTCATCTATAGACTGGTGCTTTATATGATCATAGTGTTTCATCTATAGACTGGTGCTTTATATGATCATAGTGTTTCATCTATAGACTGGTGCTTTATATGGTCATAGTGTTTCATCTATAGACTGGTGCTTTATATGATCATAGTGTTTCATCTATAGACTGGTGCTTTATATGATCATAGTGTTTCATTTATGGATTAAATACATCGTTACTGATAATTATGTAGCCCAGATTATTGGTCACCTTGATACAGGAATGCAAATTATGGTGCAAACCTTAGTCTAGATTAATTCAGATGTGATGCTGTAGCCTGTTGGCTATTGGGGTACAAATACTCTGAAAAGCTGATAATACATACTGGGAAATGTAGTTCCACAATAGAACAACAACAACTTTAAATTAAACCTCCCCAAACCTCATTCGCCACTTGATTATTACATAATATAATGGGAAATTCTTTGTCTTTTGTAATGCGATGTCAGCAAAAGCCCCATTAAGCCAAATGTAACTGTACGACACATGGACTTCTGTTAACCGATAGTCACAAGTTCATGATTGGATGAATGGGTAATTGGGCTGCATTGCCTATCAATAGCCCATCCTTTCCAATGGGGATTTCAAATATCGGTAACCCCATTGAAGTGAATGGGGAAAAAGTCAGGGATGTTTGTGTCTGGTCACCCATGAAAGCTGCGGATTTGATTGTTGCCTTTTATCACGTGCGGAAACATGATATTTTTATTAGCAGTGTATAGTTCTGTGCAATAAGCACCGTGAAAACGTGGTCAATGATCACTTGACATCAGTTTCGTCTCTTGAACATGGGAGTACTTTTGTTTGCTCATTGGCCCTCATTCCGAGTTGATCACTCGCTAGCTGTTTTTTGCAGAGCAGCGATCAGATATCCGCCGCCCACGGGGGAGTGTATTTTCGTAGTAGGTCTGACCTTACTCAGCCGCTGCGATCACTTCAGCCTGTCCGGTCCCGCAATTGACGTCAGACACCCGCCCTGCAAACGCCTGGACACACCTGCGTTTTCCCTACCACTCCCAGAAAACGGTCAGCTGACACCGACAAATGCCCTCTTCCTGTCAATCTTCTTGCGATCGGCTGTGCGAATGGATTCCTCGCTAGAAGTATTGCACAGCAACGATGCTGTTTGTACCCGTACGATGTGCGTGCGCATTGCGTTGCATGCGCAATAGTAACCTGATCGCTACGCTGCAAAAAACGTCAGCGAGCGATCAACTCGGAATGAGGGCCATTATGTCAGCCCTTTTACAAAGTGTTGTTACAAAATAGAAATAAACAGTGTGTGTGTGTGTGTGTGTGTGTGTGTGTGTGTGTGTGTATATATATATATATATATATATATATATAATATAATGTGTAAATGTTTATATGGTTGTGTACAAGCCAATATATAAGGGCTGGCCCTGCTGTATTTACTTTCTCTTCAAAGGGGAATATATTACAGACCTCTGCTTTACTATAAAATTCTTTTATAGATCCGGTTTTCCTTTTTACGCAGAATATTTTAATTAGCTTGAAAGCGAAGGATAGTTTTTTGCATAAGCTGCGCGTCGGTTGTACCCTCCCACCGCACGGTGAGCCGGCTGGCGCGAGGTTTGTGCACAGCTTGTGTGCTGTCCTTTTATATATTTGTCTATTGTTTCTGTTGTATGTTTTGTGCTGTGTAAAATCCCAAAACTCGTGTTCTAAATGATCACGGGAAATAAAAAATGCAATGCGCCCAAAAATGGTCTATTTAGTGGAAAGTTTTTATAAAGTTCAGTAATATTAAAGGCAAAAAGCGTCTGGTTTAGGTGCTGGGCCCAAGTTTGGCTCCTGTATAACATTGCACATGATGCACTCTTCCAATAATATGTAAAATTTGTGGTTTGGGTAAAATAATTTTTTTTGGGGCTATGGAAAATCATTAGCGATCAGGAGAGTCTGTTGTTGAGTTCAAGGGTCACCGCGATCCTCACTTTTTGCAGAAGCGTCCTCGTTATATTAGACGCTTTGCAGTTGGAGGTCGAGTTCGTTTGCCAACTGTTCGAGTCTCTGAAATCCTTGCGTCACGTTCTCTATCTCCACGTGGAGAGAGATCACTGCGGACTTCTTGGCGGAGGTACCATCTACTTTTACCTGAACGGTGTAGCTGTCCCGCAGTATATACGTCTCTTGCGTGCTGTTGCTGACGCTGGCGTACCTTTGGATCCCGGCCACTTGTAGAACGTCCCCTATCGCCATGTTGTCAGTCTTGCGTGCCATGGGTAAAATACGGGAGAGATGGGCAATGATTTCTTTTTCTCCGACCAAGGCGTAACAGGTCAGGGCGCTCCTTTCTCCGTCAGCGAGGTCCGTGTTTCCATTCAGGTCGGCTCCGGGCGCTTGCGGCTGGGTTTTTCTCGTAGAGTTCGGTGTGGTTGGACCGTTGCCTGTTTTTGTGTCTGTTGAATTAACTTTCCGCGTTTCCTGACGTCCGGTCTTCAGGATCTTATTCTGAGAATTGTGGCTCTGTTTGGTGGCAGCACCTGGCGTCTCCTGTCCGCCTTTGCCGATGATCAGCTGCCACTTGTTCCCTGTCTTACTGAGCCAGGTTTCGTTGACGGCGAGGTCATACAGGTCTGTATCGTAGTAGTCCACTTGTTCCACCACTTTTCCTGCGCATATTGCACCCTGCTCCAACATCTTCTCTTCAGTGGTGTCCTTCACCAAGTACGTCTGCTGGATCTTCACCTTGTGGACGGCCGTGTCTTGCTGGGTGGCTGACATGATCGGCCTGTAAATTAAGAAGAACATAACCACATTAGTGCATTATACCCAATAAAGCAGAATATGGCAACGCTTTGCTGGAGCCTCCTGAAAAAGAAATTGGATCTGCTGTATTGAAATTACCGGCAGTGTAGCATCTAATGTCTCGACCTTCAGTTTCTGTAAACGGGTCATGTTTTCAGGCTCTCTGTGTGAGATCAACTCGTGTCTGTGCATGGTGAAGGAAATCCTGAAAACATGGCCTGTTTTGGATATTTAAGAAAAGTGTTGAGAAAAGCTTGAGCCAGATTAGACCCCTCTCTGTACAACATCTACAGAACCATCGTTAAAGTCGGGCTTTCCTCTACATCAGGCTCTTGCAGGTGTCCAGTGATGACGTACGTGACACCAGTCTCAGATGGTGGCTGGGAAACAGCTGTGATTTGTGGCCCATCAGGCCTGAGACTATTCATATGGCGTACAGGTTACTCATACTGGAATATTGTATAAATGACATCAATCTTGCGGATTGCTGATCTTACATTGTCCTTCTCTCGTGGATTACTGCAATATTCATAGTTATTCTTAGCCTTCCACATCATATCTGCAACGAGTTGCGCAATCATTTCAAACCTGTGTGACACCTTCCCGTGGGCCCTGCGCTTCTCAGTTGTCCGGGTTATTGATGAGCCTCCGTCTCAATACTGTGGCCTCAAACACCATTAATGACCTTTTGCTGAATTACAGAAGTATCCTCCTATTGCAGTAACAATGTTATTATGGCTGAAATGTGGGCTACGTGCCATGTGTTGTGTTATACTCGCCGTTGGTCTGGAAAGACGAAGTACATATGGTTATTACTGTAAGTGTAACTTAGAAGAGCTTGTGTTGCAAGTTATAATTCAGCATTTTTTCTGTGCAGAAGTTAATTTGCAACTAGTGTCTTCAGTAAGGGGCGTGTGCGCCATCTGGTGTCCATACAGGGTATTGCTGTCTCAGGGCGACTGGTAAATTTCATCACATACTATAAAATTATGATGTGAGTAAGGAGTATATTTCAGAATTATTAATCTGTCTCGCTCTCATATAAACTCATCAGTGACACGTCGTGAGGTGAGGCAGAGTTTTGACTATATAAAGTATATGAAAAATATGACTAGTATTATTCTAATCCTTTTTATTATCCATACAGTGGAGTAAAAAGTCTGACAGGTGAGGCAGTGCCCCCCCCCTGCCTTTTCTACACATCTGATCAAAGCTCACCAAAATTCCGGCAGGATATACCGCTGCGCCTGTGTATAATGCCCACATGTGTATATATACCGCTGCGCCTGTGTATAATGCCCACATGTATATATACCGCTGCACCTGTGTATAATGCCCACATGTATATATACCGCTGCGCCTGTGTATAATGCCCACATGTATATATACCGCTGCACCTGTGTATAATGCCCACATGTATATATACCGCTGCACCTGTGTATAATGCCCACATGTATATACCGCTGCACCTGTGTATAACGCCATGTATATACCGCTGCACCTGTGTATAACGGCCACATGTATATACCGCTGCACCTATGTATAATGCCCACATGTATATACCGCCGCACCTGTGTATAATGCCCACATGTATATACCGCTGCACCTGTGTATAATGCCCACATGTATATACCGCTGCACCTGTGTATAACGCCCACATGTATATACCGCTGCACCTGTGTATAATGCTCACATGTATATTCCGCTGCACCTGTGTATAACGGCCACATGTATATACCGCTGCACTTGTGTATAATGGCCACATGTATATACCGCTGCACCTGTGTATAATGCCCACATGTATATACCGCTGCACCTGTGTATAATGCCCACATGTATATACCGCTGCACCTGTGTATAATGCTCACATGTATATACCGCTGCACCTGTGTATAACGCCCACATGTATATACCGCTGCACCTGTGTATAATGCCCACATGTATATACCGCTGCACCTGTGTATAACACCCACATGTATATACCGCTGCACCTGTGTATAATGCTCACATGTATATGCCGCTGCACCTGTGTATAACGGCCACATGTATATACCGCTGCACCTGTGTATAATGGCCACATGTATATACCGCTGCACCTGTGTATAATGGCCACATGTATATACCGCTGCACCTGTGTATAATGCCCACATGTATATACCGCTGCACCTGTGTATAATGCCCACATGTATATACCGCTGCACCTGTGTATAATGCCCACATGTATATACCGCTGCACCTGTGTATAATGCCCACATGTATATACCGCTGCACCTGTGTATAATGCCCACATGTATATACCGCTGCACCTGTGTATAATGCTCACATGTATATTCCGCTGCACCTGTGTATAACGGCCACATGTATATACCGCTGCACTTGTGTATAATGGCCACATGTATATACCGCTGCACCTGTGTATAATGCCCACATGTATATACCGCTGCACCTGTGTATAATGGCCACATGTATATACCGCTGCACCTGTGTATAATGCCCACATGTATATACCGCTGCACCTGTGTATAATGCCCACATGTATATACCGCTGCACCTGTGTATAATGCCCACATGTATATACCGCTGCACCTGTGTATAATGCTCACATGTATATACCGCTGCACCTGTGTATAACGGCCACATGTATATACCGCTGCACCTGTGTATAATGGCCACATGTATATACCGCTGCACCTGTGTATAACGGCCACATGTATATACCGCTGCACCTGCGTATAACACCCACATGTATATACCGCTGCACCTGTGTATAACGCTCACATGTATATGCCGCTGCACCTGTGTATAATGGCCACATGTATATACCGCTGCACCTGTGTATAATGGCCACATGTATATACCGCTGCACCTGTGTATAATGGCCACATGTATATACCGCTGCACCTGTGTATAATGCCCACATGTATATACCGCTGCACCTGTGTATAATGCTCACATGTATATACCGCTGCACCTGTGTATAACGGCCACATGTATATACCGCTGCACCTGTGTATAATGGCCACATGTATATACCGCTGCACCTGTGTATAACACCCACATGTATATACCGATGCACCTGTGTATAACGCTCACATGTATATGCCGCTGCACCTGTGTATAACGGCCACATGTATATACCGCTGCACCTGTGTATAATGGCCACATGTTTATACCGCTGCACCTGTGTATAATGGCCACATGTATATACCGCTGCACCTGTGTATAACGGCCACATGTATATACCGCTGCACCTGTGTATAATGCCCACATTTATATACCGCTGCACCTGTGTATAACACCCACATGTATATACCGCTGCACCTGTGTATAACACCCACATGTATATACCGCTGCACCTGTGTGTAACGCTCACATGTATATACCGCTGCTCCTATGTATAATGGCCACGTGTACCCTTTGGCTCATATACTGTGTGTAAATCGGGCTCAGTTACCAGCCAGTGCCTCCTCAACCATTTACCTCACTGCACGTCCCTGATATACATAGATACTATACATATATGTCTGTGAGCTCGTTTAATGACCTCTGAACCTGGCCATCTTTGACCCCCCTCCTCCTCCCATGTCACTATGGTGGAAATGAATCCTGTCTGTCTAATCCCCGATATATTTTTTTCGCATGAAAACAGTGATCCCGGAATTTACCCCGGGTCCCTGTGGGTGTTGTGATCGCGGGCATTTATGGGGGCTTTATTTTTGCTTGCCTTTGGGCAGGGGAAACAAGACCCCTGATAATGTCGGCTATTGGGGAGAATTGAATTACCCCACGGGGAACATTGCTGGGCTAATCCTACTAAACTTGATTTTCTTTAATATGGGGCTGTATTCACATAAATGTAGCAGAGTCGCCTCAGGTCCCGCTGGTCAGGATCATGCAGCCGACGGGTAAGAGACCAGGGGCGACGGCCCAATAATCGGGATGCTCCCATACACTCCACCAGGCCTGGCCAACCTGTGGCTCTCTAGCTGTTGTAAAACTACACATCCCAGCATGCCCTTCCAATAATAATCATAATAGCAAAACTATGGCATGCTGGGACTTGTAGTTTCACACAACAGCTGGAGAGCCAGCGGTTGGCCAGGCCTCTGCACTACTTTATGTATGAAGGCGATCTCCCTTCACTGCCTGTACTCGGCTGAATGAATTAAGGTCGGGTGGATTGGACGGGTCCAAAAACCAAACAGAATGATCATCGTTCAGGACCATACACTGTAGTCATCGTTTGGTCGGCTGGTTCGCACGTTTATCGCGCAGCGCGTGGCAGTGGAAGGGTTAAGTGGTGTTGCCCTGTGGCATGGCAGAACAAACACACCTTTGTTTTCGCAGAGCGACTTTGCTCCGCTTGTTTGGCAGCGGCCTCTTTCTACCCGCACACCCCATGTAAATGTTTGCACAGCCTCTGTCACCGACCATTGGAGAATGTAGAGGGGGGGGGGGGGGGGCTCCTTACCTTCAGGAGAATCCCCGCCTGTGGGCTCCAGCGTGGGGCACAATCCGGGATGTCTCGGGGTCCGGTGCACAGAGCTGAGCCGGACGTTACACGTACTGGAATAAAGTTTTCCTGGTAACACATAGTGTTAGACTTTGTGTTGATGCCTTGCTGTGTCGCTATGGGGATTGTAGTACTTCCTGCACTCTCATGCATTGTGTTCCTGAGATTGTAACGTGAATGCCTGGAGCCGTCCTGGCTAATGATAGGCTATTGTCATAGATTATATGGGGGTATCTGTAAATGGTGCCCTCACCGCTCAGCTCACATTTCCTCCTCCACACCCAGACTGGGGAGCTAGGGGGGCAGGGCACAGTCTCGGTGGGGGAGGGGGGGTCAGGGCACAGTGTGTGGGGACAGGGCACGCTCTGGGGGGAGCGTATCTTGCTGCGTGGAGAAGCACTCGGCAACTTCCGCTGTGTGAAAGGACTGACATTGCGCAGGTGACTGGGGTACGGTGAGGTGACTGGTACAGAGGTGTCCACTAACGCGTAGCCTCCCGACACATTAAACAGCCCTTCTTGGGGTGACTTGGTAGCACCGTGCCTCTTTTCGTGTGGCATTAAAACGCACCTTATTTCCAAACTGATGTGAATAAGACGCACACGCAGACTGCTGATTAGAATGATATGCGGCATGTCTATGTTCAGTGTGACCTTGGCTGTATCTGCATTATCCTGGAAAACACTGTAACGTAGCATTCCGTATGCAGATACAGGCGCGGTTGCACTCAGAATGTAGGCATGCCACATATCATGTTAAGCAGCAGAGTCAGCTTGTGTCGTATACATATGGCGATGTGAATAGGATACATTTTCATAAAAAAAAAAATGCCCAACGCCAACGGAGTTGCACAAGACTTGTCAGCCCACTCACGCCAGGCATCTGTATGTAGTGAGGTGACTGGGATACGGTGAGGTGACTGGTACATAGCGAGGTAACTGGGGTACGGTGAGGTGACTGGTATGTAGCGAGGTGACTGGGGTATGATGAGGTGACTGGTATGTAGCAAGGTGACTGGTATGTAGTGAAGTGACTGGGGTACGGTGAGGTGACTGGTATGTAGCGAGGTGACTGGTGTACGATGAGGTGATTGGTATGTAGTGAGGTGACTGGTGGGAGGTGACTGGTTTATAGCAAGGTGACTGGTATGTAGCGAGGTGACTGGGGTGAGGTGACTGGTATGTAGCGAGGTGACTGGGGTACGTTGAAGTGATGGGTATATAGCGAGGTGACTGGGGTACGGTGAGGTGACTGGTATATAGCGAGGTGACTGGGGTACGGTAAGGTGACTAGTATATAGCGAAGTAACTGGGGTGATGTGACTAGTATGTAGCAAGGTGATTGGTATGTAGTGAGGTGACTGGGGTACGGTGACTGGTATGTAGCGAGGTGACTGGGGTATGATGAGGTGACTGGTATCTAGTGAAATGATTGGGGTACGGTGAGGTGACTGGTATCTAGTGAAATGACTGGGGTACGGTGAGGTGACTGGTATCTAGTGAAATGATTGGGGTACGGTGAGGTGACTGGTGTGTAGAGAAATGACTGGGGTACGGTGAGGTGACTGGTATGTAGTGAGGTGACTGGGGTACGGTGAGGTGACTGGTATATAGTGAGGTGACTGGGGTAGGGGGAGGTGACTGGTATGTAGTGAAATGACTGGGGTACGGTGACTGGTATGTAGTGAGTTGACTGGGGTATGATGAGGTGACTGGTATGTAGTGAGGTGAATGGGGTATGATGAGGTGACTGGTATGTAGTGAAGTGACTGGGGTACGGTGAGGTGACTGGTATGTAGCGAGGTGACTGGTGTACGATGAGGTGATTGGTATGTAGTGAGGTGACTGGGGGGAGGTGACTGATTTATAGCAAGGTGACTGGTATGTAGCGAGGTGACTGGGGTGAGGTGACTGGTATGTAGCGAGGTGACTGGGGTACGTTGAAGTGATGGGTATATAGCGAGGTGACTGGGGTACGGTAAGGTGACCGGTATATAGCGAGGTGACTGGGGTACGGTAAGGTGACTAGTATATAGCGAAGTAACTGGGGTGATGTGACTAGTATGTAGCAAGGTGATTGGTATGTAGTGAGGTGACTGGGGTATGATGAGGTGACTGGTATGTAGTGAGGTGACTGGGGTATGATGAGGTGACTGGTATGTAGCGAGGTGAATGGGGTATGATGAGGTGACTGGTATGTAGCAAGGTGACTGGTATGTAGTGAAGTGACTGGGGTACGATGAGGTGATTGGTATGTAGCAAGGTGACTGGTATGTAGTGAAGTGACTGGGGTACGATGAGGTGATTGGTATGTAGTGAGGTGACTGGGGGGAGGTGACTGGTTTATAGCAAGGTGATTGGTATGTAGCGAGGTGACTGGGGTGAGGTGACTGGTATGCAGCGAGGTGACTGGGGTACGTTGAAGTGATGGGTATATAGCGAGGTGACTGGGGTACGGTGAGGTGACTGGTATATAGCGAGGTGACTGGGGTACGGTAAGGTGACTAGTATATAGCGAAGTAACTGGGGTGATGTGACTAGTATGTAGCAAGGTGATTGGTATGTAGTGAGGTGACTGGGGTACGGTGACTGGTATGTAGCGAGGTGACTAGGGTACGTTGAAGTGACTGGTATATAGCGAGGTGACTGGGGTACGTTGAAGTGACTGGTATATAGCGAGGTGATTGGTATGTAGCGAGGTGACTGGGGTACGTTGAAGTGACGGGTATATAGCGAGGTGACTGGGGTACGGTGAGGTGATTGGTATGTAGCGAGGTGACTGGGGTACGTTGAAGTGACTGGTATATAGCGAGGTGACTGGGGTGAGGTGATTGGTATGTAGCGAGGAGACTAGTATGTAGCGAGGTGACTGGTATGTAACGAGGAGACTAGTATGTAGCGAGGTGACTGGTATGTAGCGAGGGGATAACATACAGCAATGTGACTGGGATATGTAATAACCATGAAAGACACATCATCCATCTTGGTCGCCGCTTTATTTGATTTGCGTTGTTCGTGTTCTGAGCTGTCAGACGGGTGTTGATCAGTTATTGATCGCCCAGGTGCAGACATTCAGTGACCATAAAACCGCGCTGACATGCCCTCAGCCGCCGAGCAGACGGAAGGAAGTCGGAAGGTGCAGATCTGTTCTACACACCCATCTACTTCCCTGTGTTTCCATCACTGCTACCCGACTGTCTGCAGAACACACTTTTACTAACAGGCAATACTCTATATACTTTTGAAATATTAGTAAATGTGCCTCAGGGGCGCACACACATGGAGATGGACCTTTAGTAAATATACCCCAAGTGTACAGTCACTAACGGCGTGAGAAGAGCCAGTTTATGTCAGCAGTTGTTGGTTCCGCCGCTCTGCAGGCGTTGGGCTGGGTGATGGGGGCGCACTATTTTATACAGGGCTGGTTGTCTCTGTGATTGGTCCTTCGCCCCCCGATTTGCTATGAAGGACAGACGGTGCTAATTGTGCGAATAGTATATTGTGCCGCGGTCTGTGCCACCCTCCTGCGTCTGCGCCCCCCTACAGGCGATTTATTTGCCATAGCTTCTGCCAGATACGCCATTTCTGACTGGGTTGAGTGCGTCCTGTAAGGTTGTTACTGTTGTAGAAATGAATCCTATTGTAGAGAACTAGGAGTAATGTGCGTATTCATTCTGTCTTCCAGATACTGCCTGAGACGCATACGCAGCGGGTACCAACCGATTCGCAACTGATCACGGAGACTACGACGATGGGTAAGGCCTGGCGGATTCCTCCATGTAATCAGCTGCGTTGGAATTGTTCATTCCCTTTAACGCTTCATAAGATTTTACTATGGCAGCATAGTGAAAGCAGCTGTGTTCAGTGGTTGCACACGACACACTGCCACATTCAAGGGAGCCTGCACGTCACAGACTAATCATCTCACCTGTTAGCAGTAGCGTACGATTCATCGGGCCTGATTCAGAGATAAATGCACCTGAAAACATGGTAATGCAGCAGCAGGTGTCCGGTGTAAATAGACACCTCCTGTCGGCTACACTGATCCGCCGCTGCGTTCTGAGATGCAGCATCGGATCACCTGCGTGAATATCGGCCATCTGAGTGGCCCCGGGGTTATTTGGATAGCCAGTGTTTTCATGCTGTCAGTAATAGGGAAGGACGCAACCACTGGCCTTGGTATGCCCACAAAACGGGCCCGATACCTCCCATTTTGATACGTTGTCCGAGCCCGCCCCTTCCCTGGCCCCAAACTGCAGCAGCCCGTCAATTATGTAGATCTACACATGGGCAGTACAGATCCCAGGCCTGCGCAGATTGCATGACATTGGAGATGTGCGCCAGCCATCGAGTTTACGTACAGCCCGGAATTAGGCCCTTACCTTCTCAGTCGTTCGTTTCTTAAAAATGGACAGATTGTAGCATTGGTGTAATGCCAGGTACACACGGAACGATGTGTGCACTCAGCGATATCGGCGGCGACGGAACCCGACTGGGCGTCAACATCGGCAAGTGCTTAAATTGATGTTGTGTTTCAAGGGCAAAAACGCACATTTTACTAACAAACCAGTTATTTTTTTATGTTATGTCGATTTAGAAATGTTAGTAAATGTGCATTTTATTCTGTTACTCAACATCGATTTAGAAAGCTTTTATTAAAATTGATTAAATTAGTTCTTTAGTAAATGTACCCCCTTGTCTTAGGAACGGATGTGAGGAAGCGCCCTTGCAGAATTTTTGCCTGGCTGCATTTCCATGATTGCACACTAGGTGGCAGGTTCGTGAAACGTAAAGTTCAGTTTAGTCTCTGCCTGGTAATACTAAATACACAGCAGCATAGAGTGCAGTTTAGTCTCTGCCTGGTAATACTAAATACACAGCAGCATAGAGTGCAGTTTAGTCTCTGCCTGGTAATACTAAATACACAGCAGCATAGAGTGCAGTTTAGTCTCTGCCTGGTAAATACACAGCAGCATAGAGTGCAGTTTAGTCTCTGCCTGGTAATACTAAATACACAGCAGTGTAGAGTGCAGTTTAGTCTCTGCCTGGTAAATACACAGCAGCGTAGAGTGCAGTTTAGTCTCTGCCTGGTAATACTAAATACACAGCAGCGTAGAGTGCAGTTTAGTCTCTGCCTGGTAAATACACAGCAGCGTAGAGTGCAGTTTAGTCTCTGCCTGGTAAATACACAGCAGCGTAGAGTGCAGTTTAGTCTCTGCCTGGTAAATACACAGCAGCGTAGAGTGCAGTTTAGTCTCTGCCTGGTAAATACACAGCAGCGTAGAGTGCAGTTTAGTCTCTGCCTGGTAAATACACAGCAGCGTAGAGTGCAGTTTAGTCTCTGCCTGGTAAATACACAGCAGCGTAGAGTGCAGTTTAGTCTCTGCCTGGTAAATACACAGCAGCGTAGAGTGCAGTTTAGTCTCTGCCTGGTAAATACACAGCAGCGTAGAGTGCAGTGATTTATTATATTGCTGTATGACTGGGCTCTGCAGCTGGTGGCCAGGGGTCCATATACATATTTTGGAGGGTTCTGTGGTCTCAGTGTTTATTCTCTGGTACGCATGCCAGGTTTACATTAATGAAGAAAGGCGTAGGTTCTGATTCAGTTGAGCCAGACGTTCCGAAACTCGGATGCCGGGACACCCTAACAGTCAATGTTTTAAGGATATCCATGTTTAGGCACAAGTGACTGAGCTAGTACCTTAGTCAGTTTGATTTAATCATCTGTGCTCAGCCATGTATATCCCTAATAGCTGGACTGTTATACCCCTTTCAGACCGCCAGCTTGTAACCCGGGTTATTACACATTGAGCGCACATAACCTGGGTTGCTGTGCGATCCGAAAGGGCCCTGGGGAAATATCCCTGGTCCAGCGACCCGATATTCCAACCCTAGTAGCAACCAGGGTTGAACACGGTTTCAACCCTGGTCACAGTTTTTCACAGTAATTCAGCCACTTGGGGGCATTATTTCACCAGAGCAAAGTTTCTCAAATCCAGTCCTCAGAGTCCACTAACAAGGGCATGTTTTCCATACTTCTTACCCGTCACATTGACAGACACAGGCGGCGCTAATTGTTCCACTTGTTTTTCTGTTAGGAGATCTGGAAAACATGCACTGTTAGTGGCCTCTGACACTAGTGATACATCTCAATAGGGCAACTTCCACTCGTATTAATTAAACACGCAGCAAAATGATGATGTCATGCTTATATGGTTTGCTGAGCATTCATACCCGTTGCAGCGCTGTCACTGGCAGTGATTACGGAAATCTCTATACCGCAGAGCGCAAGGTGAAAGCGCAATTCTGCACGCCAGGCACCACCGGCAGGGGAGGAAAATCCTTTCACTTCTCCTCCCAGCGCATCCCAATCCTTCCCCAAATCTACGTCTTCCCGACAATGTGACCAATTTCTTTTAAAGCTGGAGCCAAGAATTTGTTGACCCAAAACGTTGTGTGGATTTGGCACCTGACTTTCGCCAGCAGATCCACAGCTGGCGGCCAATCACCGGTGTTGTAATAGGAATTGGGACATTGTTTTGCTGCGATGTTTATCTGGCTCCGGCACGAGATGTGAAATGTTTTCGTGTTCCCCTGGGTATCATCAGGGGCTTCGGTGCAACATGTTATCACGTTTTTGTCTCGGAGAATTAAGTAATGAGTTACACAAGATTTGTTTTCTCTAATTTATTTTGAGACAAGGCAGAGACAGCTTGGTGGAATGACCACAGTGTAAACTTGCGATTGACTAACCAGCAAATGATTCATTTGTCAGCATCCGTTAGATCATCTGGGATTTGCATGCAAACAAGCTGTTTGTTTTATCATTGCTTTAGCATGGCCGATCGAGCAGCAGATCTGAGTATGTTATTATAGCTGGTGCGTCGGTGTATCTACGCTATATGTCGCCTAGCATGAGAGCTAAATGTTGCCGACTTGTAGTTGCCTCATTATCAGCGTCCGTTGCAGCATCCAGTGAACATTGGCTGTTTACTTGTATAAGATCTGATGTAGGACAAAAAGCTCAAATGGTAAAGCAAAGCATGTCAGTTATGCTTGTGCAATAATTGCCAATGCCCTTATGTATGATAACAATAGGAGCCTTTCTTTCACATAGCAATCATTGCTGCCAAATGCGCTAGCACCCCCCGAAGGCGTACCGTAGCGCTGCGTAAGATTTCAGTGACCGCCGGGGAGTAATACGCAGTGATGGCAGGTAGCTCTGCCCCAGCTGCGATAGTTACTAAGCCGGCGGTCCGCATGTTACATAATAATCATACGGTGACGAAGGACAGAGTTTTCCACAAGCGCTATGAGTAACGGCTGTTTATTTCTGTCCGCAGGTCCGCTCGGATGGTCGCAGGCCGGCAGCAGCTGAGGCTGACCTCATCTCCCAGCGCCCTGTGGGGAGTATGTATAAGAGGAATGGCCTTATGGCCAGTGTGACGGTCACCTCTGCCACTCCTGAGGTAGGCCTCCTGTTGATCTGGGCAGGCAGCTCCGCCATGGGAAAACATGCAGACGCGCTTACTTTGGCTGTCAGGGTGGCGGCCGCTGGCAGCCGGAGGGCAGAGCTGACATTTATTTATTAGCTGTGTTGTGTTTTCTAAGTGCTGAGTATAACGTTTTCTGCTCTCTTTAATACGTGCCCTGTTTACAGACGTGTAATTACAGTGCTTGTTTGATTTTCCCTCCTCACCGTTGTATATTTATACCAGTGCATCTTGTCGCTGTATACAGAACAGAGTTCTGTTTAGTTCCGTGGCATAAGGAATTTAAAGACATCAATTAATCTTGCGTGTCCTGACAGTGGTTGTTTTCCTTTTGCAAGCCCCCCACCCCTCCCACAGCCCCACACCCCTCCCACAGCCCCACACCCCTCCCACAGCCCCCCACTCTTTACTTGCAAATGAATTATTCACATTTTTGTTTCATTTTCAACTTATAATGTGGAATATCTATTACCCCCATTTCTCTGACGTCCTAGTGGATGCTGGGACTCCGTAAGGACCATGGGGAATAGCGGCTCCGCAGGAGACAGGGCACAAAATAAAAGCTTAAGGATCAGGTGGTGTGCACTGGCTCCTCCCCCTATGACCCTCCTCCAAGCCTCAGTTAGATTTTTGTGCCCGGCCGAGAAGGGTGCAATCTAGGTGGCTCTCCTGAGCTGCTTAGAATAAAAGTTTAGTTTAGGATTTTTTATTTTCAGTGAGTCCTGCTGGCAACAGGCTCACTGCATCGTGGGACTAAGGGGAGAAGAAACGGACTCACCTGAGTGCAGAGTGGATCGGGTTTCTTAGGCTACTGGACATTAGCTCCAGAGGGACGATCACAGGTTCAGCCTGGATGGGTCACCGGAGCCGCGCCGCCGTCCCCCTTACAGAGCCAGAAGAGACGAAGAGGTCCGGTGAAATCGGCGGCAGAAGACGATCCTGTCTTCAGACTAAGGTAGCGCACAGCACCGCAGCTGTGCGCCATTGCTCTCAGCACACTTCACACTCCGGTCACTGAGGGTGCAGGGCGCTGGGGGGGGAGCGCCCTGAGACGCAATATTACAGTATATACCTTAGGTGGCTAAAAAGAATACATCACATATAGCTCCTGGGCTATATGGATGTATTTTACCCCTGCCATTTTACACAGAAAAAGCGGGAGATAAGGACGTCGTGAAGGGGCGGAGCCTATCTCCTCAGCACACAAGCGCCATTTTCCCTCACAGCTCCGCTGGAAGGACGGCTCCCTGACTCTCCCCTGCAGTCCTGCTTCAGAATCAGGGTAAAAAAGAGAAGGGGGGGCACGTTTGGCAGCAAATAAATATATTAACAGCAGCTATAAGGGAGTAACACTTATATAAGGTTATCCCTGTATATATATATATAGCGCTGGGTGTGTGCTGGCAGACTCTCCCTCTGTCTCTCCAAAGGGCTAAGTGGGGTCCTGTCCTCTATCAGAGCATTCCCGGTGTGTGTGCTGTGTGTCGGTACGCGTGTGTCGACATGTATGAGGAGGAAAATGAGGTGGAAGCGGAGCAGTTGCCTGTGTTAGTGATGTCACCCCCTAGGGAGTCGACACCTGACTGGATGATTGTATTTAAACAATTAAGTGATAATGTCAGCAATTTGCAAAAAACTGTTGACGACATGAGACAGCCGGCAAATCAATTAGTGCCTGTCCAGGCGTCTCAGACACCGTCAGGGGCCCTAAAACGCCCGTTACCTCAGTGGGTCGACACAGACCCAGACACAGATACTGAGTCTAGTGTCGACGGTGACGAGACAAACGTGATGTCCAGCAGGGCCACACGTTACATGATCACAGCAATGAAAGAGGCATTGAACCTTTCTGACACTACAAGTACCACAAAGAAGGGTATTATGTGGGGTGTGAAAAAACTACCAATAGTTTTTCCTGAGTCAGATGAAATAAATGAGGTGTGTGATAAAGCGTGGGTTTTCCCCGATAAAAAACAGCTAATTTCTAATAAATTATTAGCACTATATCCTTTCCCGCCAGAGGTTAGGACGCGCTGGGAAACACCCCCTAGGGTAGATAAGGCGCTCACACGTTTATCTAAACAAGTAGCGTTACCGTCCCCTGATACGGCCACCCTCAAAGAACCGGCTGATAGAAGACTGGAAAATATCCTAAAGAGTATATACACACATACTGGTGTTATACTGCGACCAGCAATCGCCTCAGCCTGGATGTGTAGTGCTGGAGTCGCATGGTCGGATTCCCTGACTGAGAATATTGATACCCTGGATAGGGACAGTATTTTGTTAACTATAGAGCATTTAAAGGATGCATTGCTATATATGCGTGATGCACAGAGGGATATTTGCACCCTGGCATCAAGAGTCAGTGCTATGTCCATCTCTGCCAGAAGAGCGTTATGGACGCGACAGTGGTCAGGGGATGCAGATTCCAAACGGCACATGGAAGTATTGCCGTATAAAGGGGAGGAGTTATTTGGGGCTGGTGTATCGGACCTGGTGGCCACGGCAACGGCTGGAAAATCCACCTTTTTACCACAGGTCACTTCACATCAACAAAAAAAGACACCGTCTTTTCAAACTCAGTCCTTTCGTTCCCATAAATACAAGCGAGCAAAAGGCCACTCTTTTCTGCCCCGGGGCAGAGGAAGGGGAAAAAGACTGCACCATGCAGCCGCTTCCCAGGAGCAGAAGCCCTCCTCTGCTTCTGCCAAGTCTTCAGCATGACGCTGGGGCTTTACAAGCAGACTCAGATATGGTGGGGGCCCGTCTCAAGAATTTCAACGCGCAGTGGGCTCACTCGCAAGTGGATCCCTGGATTCTACAGGTAGTATCACAGGGGTACAAACTGGAATTCGAGGCGTTTCCCCCTCATCGGTTCCTGAAGTCTGCTTTACCAAAGTCTCCCTCCGACAGGGAGGCAGTTTTGGAAGCCATTCACAAGCTGTATTCCCAGCAGGTGATAATCAAGGTACCCCTCTTACAACAGGGAAAGGGGTATTATTCCACGCTGTTTGTGGTACCGAAGCCGGACGGCTCGGTGAGACCAATCTTAAATCTGAAATCTTTGAACACTTACATAAAAAGGTTCAAATTCAAGATGGAGTCACTCAGAGCAGTGATAGCGAACCTGGAAGAAGGGGACTATATGGTGTCTCTGGACATCAAAGATGCTTATCTCCACGTCCCAATATACCCTTCTCACCAAGGGTACCTCAGGTTTGTAGTACAAAACTGTCATTATCAGTTTCAGACGCTGCCGTTTGGATTGTCCACGGCACCTCGGGTCTTTACCAAGGTAATGGCCGAAATGATGATTCTTCTACGAAGAAAAGGCATCTTAATTATCCCTTACTTGGACGATCTCCTGATAAGGGCAAGAACCAGGGAACAGTTAGAAGTCGGAGTGGCACTATCTCAGGTAGTGTTACGTCAGCACGGGTGGATTCTAAATATTCCAAAATCGCAGCTGATTCCAACGACACGTCTACTGTTCCTAGGAATGATTCTGGACACAGTCCAGAAGAAGGTGTTTCTCCCGGAGGAGAAGGCCAGGGAGTTATCCGAGCTAGTCAGGAACCTCCTAAAACCAGGACAGGTCTCAGTACATCAGTGCACGAGGGTCCTGGGAAAAATGGTGGCTTCTTACGAAGCGATTCCATTCGGAAGATTCCATGCAAGAACGTTTCAGTGGGATCTACTGGACAAATGGTCAGGATCGCATCTTCAGATGCATCAGCGGATAACCCTGTCGCCAAGGACAAGGGTGTCTCTCCTGTGGTGGCTGCAGAGTGCTCATCTACTAGAGGGCCGCAGATTTGGCATTCAGGATTGGATCCTGGTAACCACGGATGCCAGCCTGAGAGGCTGGGGAGCAGTCACACAGGGAAGAAATTTCCAGGGCTTGTGGTCAAGCATGGAAACATCTCTTCATATAAACATTCTGGAACTAAGGGCCATTTACAATGCCTTAAGTCAAGCAAAACCTCTGCTTCAGGGTCAGGCGGTGTTGATCCAATCGGACAACATCACGTCAGTCGCCCACGTAAACAGACAGGGCGGCACGAGAAGCAGGAGGGCAATGACAGAAGCTGCAAGGATTCTTCGCTGGGCGGAAAATCATGTGATAGCACTGTCAGCAGTGTTCATTCCGGGAGTGGACAACTGGGAAGCAGACTTCCTCAGCAGACACGACCTTCACCCGGGAGAGTGGGAACTTCACCCGGAAGTCTTCCACCTGATTGTAAACCGTTGGGAAAAACCAAAGGTGGACATGATGGCGTCACGTCTAAACAAAAAACTGGACAGATATTGCGCCAGGTCAAGGGACCCTCAGGCAATAGCAGTGGACGCTCTGGTAACGCCGTGGGTGTACCAGTCAGTGTATGTGTTCCCTCCTCTGCCTCTCATACCAAAAGTATTGAGAATCATAAGAAGGAGAGGAGTAAGAACTATACTCGTGGTTCCGGATTGGCCAAGAAGGACTTGGTACCCGGAACTTCAAGAGATGCTCACGGACGAACCGTGGCCTCTACCTTTAAGAAAGGACCTGCTACTGCAGGGGCCTTGTCTGTTCCAAGACTTACCGCGGCTGCGTTTGACGGCATGGCGGTTGAACGCCGGATCCTAAAGGAAAAGGGCATTCCAGAAGAAGTCATCCCTACTCTGGTCAAAGCCAGGAAGGAAGTAACCGCAAAACATTATCACCGCATTTGGCGAAAATATGTTGCGTGGTGTGAGGCCAAGAAGGCCCCTACAGAGGAATTTCAACTGGGTCGTTTCCTGCATTTCCTGCAAACAGGACTGTCTATGGGCCTAAAATTAGGGTCCATTAAGGTTCAAATTTCGGCCTTGTCGATTTTCTTCCAGAAAGAACTGGCTTCAGTACCTGAAGTTCAGACATTTGTGAAAGGGGTGCTGCACATACAGCCTCCTTTTGTGCCTCCAGTGGCACCTTGGGATCTCAATGTTGTATTGAGTTTTCTAAAATCACATTGGTTTGAACCACTTTCCACTGTGGACTTAAAATATCTCACGTGGAAGGTGTCGATGCTGTTAGCCTTGGCTTCAGCCAGGCGTGTGTCAGAATTGGCGGCTTTATCATATAAAAGCCCTTATTTAATTTTTCATTCTGACAGGGCGGAATTGAGGACTCGTCCTCAATTTCTACCTAAGGTGGTTTCTGCATTTCACATGAACCAACCTATTGTGGTGCCTGCGGCTACTAGGGACTTGGAGGACTCCAAGTTGCTAGACGTTGTCAGGGCCCTGAAAATATATGTTTCCAGGACGGCTGGAGTCAGGAAAACTGACTCGCTGTTTATCCTGTATGCACCCAACAAGCTGGGTGCTCCTGCTTCAAAGCAGACGATTGCTCGTTGGATTTGTAGTACAATTCAGCTTGCACATTCCGTGGCAGGATTGCCACAGCCAAAATCAGTAAAAGCCCATTCCACAAGGAAAGTGGGCTCATCTTGGGCGGCTGCCCGAGGGGTCTCGGCTTTACAACTTTGCCGAGCAGCTACTTGGTCAGGGGCAAACACGTTTGCTAAATTCTACAAATTTGATACCCTGGCTGAGGAGGACCTGGAGTTCTCTCATTCGGTGCTGCAGAGTCATCCGCACTCTCCCGCCCGTTTGGGAGCTTTGGTATAATCCCCATGGTCCTTTCAGGAACCCCAGCATCCACTAGGACGTCAGAGAAAATAAGATTTTACTTACCGATAAATCTATTTCTCGTAGTCCGTAGTGGATGCTGGGCGCCCATCCCTAGTGCGGATTGTCTGCAATACTTGTATATAGTTATTGTTACAAAAATTCGGGTTATTATTGTTTGAGCCATCTTTTCAGAGGCTCCTTTGCATTTATCATACTGTTAACTGGGTTCAGATCACGAGTTGTACGGTGTGATTGGTGTGGCTGGTATGAGTCTTACCCGGGATTCAAGATCCTTCCTTATTATGTACGCTCGTCCGGGCACAGTATCCTAACTGAGGCTTGGAGGAGGGTCATAGGGGGAGGAGCCAGTGCACACCACCTGATCCTTAAGCTTCTATTTTGTGCCCTGTCTCCTGCGGAGCCGCTATTCCCCATGGTCCTTACGGAGTCCCAGCATCCACTACGGACTACGAGAAATAGATTTATCGGTAAGTAAAATCTTATTTTCTGGCTTATTTTAATATCAGCCTATAATTTACTTATTTATTAACAGTTTCTTATATAGCGCAGCATATTCCGTTGCGCTGTATATATAATTGGATACTTTATTCCCCCTGACACCCATTGTGGTTATAATGTCCGATGCTGTAATGCAAATTTCACCCATGGTCTTATACAGGGAGATCCTTAAACAGAATGGACATTTAAATCCTCGTTTGAGAGTCAGTGTATCGAATTGTGGAGAGAGATAAAGTAGCAGCCAATCGGCTCCTAACTGCCATGTTACAGACTGTGTTCGAAAAATGACAAGTATGAGCTGATTGGTTGGTACTTGAACTTTGTCTACTTTCTCTCTCTCCAAGCTTTGATACACCTCCTCCTTACAGAGATCCATGCTGGAGAAATCCTATATAACAAAAGGTTAACGCTGCTTCTCAGCTCTGTGGGGGGAATTAAAGTGTTTTGCGTACATAGCGACCTGTACTGCGTCCCTGGGATAAGTGCGGTGCCATCTAGAGGTCATAAGTGGAAATGAGCGTCGGCACGTGATAGTCTGAGCCATACCTTGTCACTCATCATCTCATGCTCCCTGCCTGATAATCCTGGCACCCATGACATTTTATGGCGCCGCGGCAATCAGCACGCAACAGCTGAGCTCCTGCTTTGTGAGAGGTGTCCGCGTCGTAATTAGTACGGACAGCCGGTCTGCGCAACGTGAGGAGTAATGGAAGACATCGGTGTCCTGCAATTACACGGCATCGGGGTTATAGTGACTGTAATGCTTTGTGGCCGCTGCATTATATATTCCATGAGAGAGCCAGCGTAACAAGTTCCAGTATAATAGAAGATGGCGCAGGAATGTTATATGTATACACTGGCTATATGTATGTGTGTATATATGCTGTATGTGTGTATATATGTGCCTCCTGGTGCCACCGCTTCCCCGGCTACCCTGCACACGCACCCGGCCATCCTCACGAGTTCCAGCGTTGTTGTCTCTACTGCTGTGTTCCGGTGAGTATTAAACCCCCATATCCCCAACCCTCCCGACGGCGCCTAACTCTTACCGTCACCATCCTCTGCATATCCACATTTCACATGGTGACAGTTCAGATGATGACATTGCGAACGTGTCGGCTTGCTGAGGGTGTCAACATGGTGTCTGTTTACAGTTTGAACTTTGGGGGTTAGTCAGACCCGATCGCTGCTGCACAGCCGCAATCGGGTCTGAAGTGTGCATGCATCGGTGCCGCAGTGCGCTGGCACATGGCTGACAACCGACGGCTGTCGTTGCCTAGCGATCGCCTCTGCCTGATTGACAAGCAGAGGCATTTGCTGGGCGGAAGTGGGTGGGCCGGCGGCATTTGGGCGCCGTTTTGTGGGCGCGGTCCGCCCAACGCAGACGTGGCTGGACCGTGTGGGGGGCGGGCTGCAGCAGCTGCGTGACGACACGCAGCCAATGTGGGGGGGGAGTGGCCTGTCATACAGGACGTACTAGCCCTGTACCGGGCGTCCCCCCCCCCCCCCCCAGACCGCAAAATTTTGCAGGGCTGCGATCAGGTCTGAATTAGGCCCTGTGTTAGTATTGTGGTGTCGACTTTGGGAATATCGACATGACTTTTACAGCATTTTGTGCTACAGTAGTTCTTCTGTGTGATGGGACCAGACAGACCGGCCTTCACTCCTCACCCATCCGTAACCCTTGGCAGCCCATGCCCCTGTCACCAGCTCACCAGTGGTCCTTCCTTGCACCACTTTTAGTAGTTACGAGGCCCCTGCGTACCGGCAACACCCCACAAGCCCTTCCGGGATCCAGTCGGCGTTCCAATTGATCCCGAAGGTGTATGATGGTCGTAAGGTCAGAGCTCTGTGCAGGTCGGCTCAGCCCTCGTACCCCCAGCAGGTCATGTTATAAGGATTTCTGCCTGCGGAAGCGGGTGGGATAATTACTGACCCAGCAACATAACGATCTCACCTGGGCATCATTATACACCTCCACATACCATGACCTGTTGGTGGTACCTGAGAACCCCTGTTCCACACCAAGCTCTGTGCACGGGACAGGGGCCTTCCCCAAATTGTTACCACACGATTCTCTATTCTCTCCCTGTATACTGTGACATTAAGCCTCCCCTTTACTGGGTCTGTGAGGAGGACCGGTCTGTGTATTTACACTGATTGGCACAGACCTTGCATCTATTGCTAATAAAAGTTGGACAAACTATTGTTCTGGTCAAATGAAAAGTGATTTGTATGTTTTATGAAGGTCAGACAGGGGGGGAAATTTACTAAGGTGGGAGATTTTTTAGAACTGGTGATGTTGCCCATAGCAACCAATCAGATTATATCTATTATCTGCTAGAAGCAGCTAGATAAATTGTAAGTAGAATCTGATTGGTTGCCATGGGCAACATCACCAGTTCTAAAAATCTCCCACCTTAGTAAATTTACCCCCGGGAATCCAAACCAGATCTATCACTATGACTGGGAGTGGACCAGTGATAGCTTATGTTCAAAGGTAAATATTTGACTCTATGTATTAACAACGTGAAGCCGTTATGGCCGCTAAACCACGTGCACGTGCTACGCACTTTGTACGCTATTTGCGTACAAAGACTTCGCACGTGGTACGCACGTAACGTACACACGCTGCGCTGGGTGTACGGAATACACACACAGCGAGCGCACACACAGTTGGTAACCTTTAAACCTTTTAAATGAACGCAGTAAGGGTATGCTTATACTGTAAACCTTGGCAATGTAAAACCACAATGATGTAATGCTTATTGACCTTGATAAGGTGAAAGCTGTTTGAGCGATTGAGACGCTCAGAAACCCTATACAATAACTGGTGAAACACACAAGACCTGGTAAGGTTCCAACACCTTCGTAGAAGATACTTTAGTATAAAAAGGGGAAAAACAGTTACAGCTTATACACTACAGACCTAACATTAATACCTAAACAGAATAACAAGAAATAAATGTGAACAATAGCGAACGATCGCAAACAGAATAAACACAAAGAGAATAAAATGGCAAACACTTAAAAGATAACAAAATGTGAACGAATGGCGTACATAAAGATTAACAAAATGGCTACAGAGAAACTTACACACGTGGGAATGATTCGCAAGCGCGTCCTGGACCAGCCCTCAGCCTTCAGTGTTGAAAACCTTTGTAGAGAGAGTGAGTGCTGGTCCAGCAATGGTGGCCTTTATATACACAGCATACAGTAACAATACAATGGTCCCTACAATCTCATTGTTCATTGGACACAGGAATGTGTCTCTGCATTATAACAAAAGGTCATAGGTAGGTTCGAACAGGTGGGCTGTGTCTTTCAACTGCTCAGGTGGGAGGTATCCTCAGGATTCCCGCCGCATGGATAATAAACAGCAAATACAGTAAATGTCTAGAAACTACTTTTAAACATAACTATACGCAGGAGCGACTAATCTCTTCCTAACTAACACCGGAATGTTTCTAATAAAATACTCTACAGCTGGATACTAGACACCACCGTTCTACCTTTGTCTGACCCTTCCTATCATGCAAAGAGGAATTTCTCCGTCCAAGAACCTTTTACACTAAACATACTTTCTAACATTGTTAAGGGAAATATTATCTACAAAACACACTATATGAGTTAACTATGCTATAAACGAGTCGCCCGCTACAAGCTCACAAACTCTACCGTAAATACGCGTATCACGCGCGTAATCGCCGGAGCGAGTGTGCGCAATTTGCGGACATGTGCACACACGGCAGACTGAATGCACGAGCAGCGGGCATGTGCATTGGGGTTAGTACAAGGCATTGGGAACTACGATATTTTTCGACTTTGACACCAGGAATAGAACCCGGGCCTCGAATATCACTATTCTGAGAGTTCCTGGCTCCTAGCCTACTGAGCCATAAGTGGAGACAGGTTCCTTAGTGGCCACAATCCGTGGTCAGTACTTCCTGTATGCGCCGTGGCAAGGTCAGCCAATGTCTGGGCAGGACAGATGCAGGAACGTAGCTCATCTGTCGCCTGGGTGACAATGATGGACGCTGCTGTCTCCAGCACCCTTCCAGGATATCCCGTAAATGCAGTATTGGGTTCAGATCAAGAACCGCAACGTATTGATGACAACTGTGTCATGGCCAGTACACCGCTGGGGAAGCGCTCTGTGGATGGGGTGTAGCACTGACTGAGCGACCTTTGCGCGGGCCTGGATATCCCTAGTACCTGGACTGCGTGCCACTTAACAACTTGGCGAAAGTAAATGACGCTGTCACGGTAACAACCCATTCAATGACAGCTGATGTCACATTTCCGCCATGGTCTATGGGGGGGGGGGGGTTGTACGAATACAGAACTTTCACTATCGGCTTAGTAACGTTCGCTTGCAGATTTCCCCGGACTGATGAATATGCTATTGACACCCATAAATCTGCCCTCGGAGGGGTGTCATTTGCCTTCACAATGCCTCTTCCCCGGGCCGCGCTCGCCAGTCGCTGCCATGTTCATTGGAGGATTGCAAAACTATGTAGAACGGTTTCATTTATTTATGTTTTACAAAGCGTCCGTCATCTCTCCCGTGCACATCTCATCGGGGTAACTTGTAAAGCGTTCACTTAATGGGCTTTCTGTCTGCGGCCGGGGTACAGAGCCTGCCTTTCTCAGGATTAATGTGGCATGACTGTTTAAAGGCTTGGGTTTACATTCCCAGCCACACGCCACCTACAACAGCACGGCGTTGTTGACCAGTGGGGTTTACCAAGTGTCCTCCGTGGAAATTCCAGTAATTTGTACGGTTACTCAACCAGACGGCCTTATATTGCAGTCTGGCCTTACTGGAAATCAATGTAAAGTGTAAAATAAAACTAAAATAAAAAATAAGGTCCTTTCTTGTAATCCTCTGGGGTCAGACATGGTTGGGTAGAAGATTTTCCGTAGACATTGGGTGGTGGGAAGACTGGACGGACAGACGGGTAATCTGCGCCTATAACCAACACTGTATTTATTGTATAACACATCTGGCACATAGGTGCTCTGTATATTTATTATATTATTACAGTAATGGTTATGGGGAAATGAATACAGGGACATTAAAATATGGGGTACACAGTCCTTACAGTGGAATCCTGGATCCATCTCCCATACGCTCCGTCACCCCTCGGCTGCAGCCCCCCCCACCTGTAATAAGCGTCGGTGACACGGCAGGCAGAGAGGGACTGACAGGTTGTGAGACTTGCTAGGCAGAAATGCATGGTGTGAATGAGCTGGATCCTACACGGGTGGTGCCAGTTATAGTACAGTACCGCGAACGCAGCCGCAGAGTTTTGTACATACTGGGCGGAGCTCCAACTATGCAAATTATTGGGGGTAATGTATTTTACCTTCATGGTTCCTTTATATTGGACGTGTAATCTGATCTGCGGACTGAATTCATTCCAGTTTCAGTTGGCAGGAAAATGATTTCGCAATAATTTTATCAGTCGGGTTAAAATGCAGAACGGGAGCGGCGTGGAGCGATGACGGCACAGAAGTAGCGGAATGTCATGTGCTTCTGCCTCTGCGTATTTCTGCTAGTAAATGCCCCCTGTGTTTTTATTCCTCCCTTTACTTAAAGCACAGTGATTGGTTGTCACCCGGGATTGCCCCCTTCTCTAATAACCAGGCGCCCTGGACCTGACACCGTGGGGTGATAGCCTGGTGTTATTGTATATTGGGCAGTCATGATGGGGTGGCACTGTGGGTTGGCATGGTGGGGTGAGGCAGAGGGATGGCACGATGGGGTGATGCGGTGGGTGACATGGTGGGTTAGTACAGTGTGCAGTCATGATGGGGTGGCACAGCGGGATGGCACGATGGGGTGATGCAGTGGGTGACATGGGTTAGTACAGTGGACTGTCATGATGGGGTGGCACAGCGGGATGGCACGTGGGGTGATGCAGTGGGTGACATGGTGGGTTAGTACAGTGGGCTGTCATGATGGGGTGGCACAGCGGGATGGCACGATGGGGTGATGCAGTGGGTGACATGGTGGGTTAGTACAGTGGGCTGTCATGATGTTGTGGCACAGCGGGATGGCACGATGGGGTGATGCAGTGGGTGACATGGTGGATTAGTACAGTGGGCAGTCATGATGGGGTGGCACAGCGGGATGGCACGATGGGGTGATGCAGTGGGTGACATGGTGGATTAGTACAGTGGGCAGTCATGATGGGGTGGCACAGCGGGATGGCACGATGGGCTGATGCGGTGGGTGACATGGTGGGTTAGTACAGTGGACTGTCATGATGGGGTGGCACAGCGGGATGGCACGATGGGGTGATGCAGTGGGTGACATGGTGGGTTAGTACAGTGGACTGTCATGATGGGGTGGCACAGCGGGATGGCACGATGGGGTGATGCGGTGGGTGACATGGTGGGTTAGTACAGTGAGCAGTCATGATGGGGTTGCACAGCGGGATGGGGTGATGCAGTGGGTGACATGGTGGGTTAGTACAGTGGGCTGTCATGATGGGGTGATGCGGTGGGTGACATGGTGGGTTAGTACAGTGAGCAGTCATGATGGGGTGGCACAGCGGGATGGGGTGATGCAGTGGGTGACATGGTCGGTTAGTACAGTGGGCTGTCATGATGGGGTGGCACAGCGGGATGGGGTGATGCTGTGGGTGACATGGTGGGTTAGTACAGTGGGCTGTCATGATGGGGTGGCACAGCGGGATGGCACGATGGGGTGATGCAGTGAGTGACATGGTGGGTTAGTACAGTGGGCTGTCATGATGGGGTGGCATTGTGGATTGCCACGGTGGGGTCGCCCATATTCCTGATGTCACATGGCAGCAGCAGATATTCCTGTCTCATTTTACATCATAAAAGAAATAATGAAGTTGAATATATATTCCACATAATGAAACTCCTGCGCTGTAATCCACGTAATACCCGTCCACGAAGGTAAATCCCCCGGGATTCGCAGCTTTAGTGGAAAAAGCCGTCACATGTAATAAAGTTATACGCCGTTATATTGAGAGCAGATGTTCCGCCATCTGTACATATTCATCAAAGCATTGAGGACGTTCCCGTTACACAGGTGCTGATGGCGCTCTGGTAACTATCCAGTTATTGTAGTCTAGGGATAGGGGGCTCCAGCCTGGGAGAGGGGTCTCTGCTTTCCCCAGGCGTCCACTCTGGCTTTATAGCCGTATACTCTGCGCAGATGTCTCAGATCACAGGTCCCAGGCGTTCCTCGAATTCCTTTCATGGCGTTACTCAGGATAGGTCTGCTTGAGGAAGAAGAACCCCAAAAAGTTACTCCTATATTACATATCACGCTCTAACACTCACAGCAGCACAGAGTATATCAGGAGATGAGTGATGTGTCAGCGAGTACAGGGCTGCATGTGACAGGGGCAGTGACATGATGTGAGGAGGGGAATGGAGGCAGCAGGAAGCCACAGACTGAGAGTTATATAGTGGGAGGAGCAGGATCCCCAGCAGCACAGAGTATATCAGGAGATGAGTGATGTGTCAGTGAGGACAGGGCTGCATGTGACAGGGGCAGTGACATGATGTGAGGAGGGGAATGGAGGCAGCAGGAAGCCACAGACTGAGAGTTATATAGTGGGAGGAGCAGGGTCCCCAGCAGCACAGAGTATATCAGGAGATGAGTGATGTGTCAGTGAGGACAGAGCTGCATGTGACAGGGGCAGTTACATGATGTGAGGAGGGGAATGGAGGCAGCAGGAAGCCACAGACTGAGAGTTATATAGTGGGAGGAGCAGGGTCCCCAGCAGCACAGAGTATATCAGGAGATGAGTGATGTGTCAGTGAGGACAGGGCTGCATGTGACAGGGGCAGTGACATGATGTGAGGAGGGGAATGGAGGCAGCAGGAAGCCACAGACTGAGAGTTATATAGTGGGAGGAGCAGGGTCCCCAGCAGCACAGAGTATATCAGGAGATGAGTGATGTGTCAGTGAGGACAGGGCTGCATGTGACAGGGGCAGTGACATGATATGAGGAGGGGAATGGAGGCAGCAGGAAGCCACAGACTAAGAGTTATATAGTGGGAGGAGCAGGGTCCCCAGCAGCACAGAGTATATCAGGAGATGAGTGATGTGTCAGTGAGGACAGGGCTGCATGTGACAGGGGCAGTGACATGATGTGAGGAGGGGAATGGAGGCAGCAGGAAGCCACAGACTGAGAGTTATATAGTGGGAGGAGCAGGGTCCCCAGCAGCACAGAGTATATCAGGAGATGAGTGATGTGTCAGTGAGGACAGGGCTGCATGTGACAGGGGCAGTGACATGATGTGAGGAGGGGAATGGAGGCAGCAGGAAGCCACAGACTGAGAGTTTTATATAGTGGGAGGAGCAGGGTCCCCAGCAGCACAGAGTATATCAGGAGAGGATTGATGTGTCAGTGAGGACAGGGCTGCATGTGACAGGGGCAGTGACATGATGTGAGGAGGGGAATGGAGGCAGCAGGAAGCCACAGACTGAGAGTTATATAGTGCAAGGAGCAGGGTCACCAGCAGCACAGAGTATATCAGGAGATGAGTGATGTGTCAGTGAGGACCGGGCTGCATGTGACAGGGGCAGTGACATGATGTGAGGAGGGGAATGGAGGCAGCAGGAAGCCACAGACTGCTGGTTATATGGTGGAAGGAGCAGGGCACAGAGCAGGGATATAAGTTCCATGAAGATTGTTCTGGGAAATATGGTAAAGTTCATACATCCAACATTTGCCTCTGATGCTTTGTTGGAAAATAACTTGCACATTTTTTATTTGAAATGATGATATAATATAAAAGTGTAATACCTTCTTAGCCTCTATATATCTCATAGGTATGTATAATCACTATTATCCAGTGTGGCGGAAACTACAACATTGACTGTTTTTTTGTTAATTTGCCCAAACTACAGTTCTTCCAAACTCTCCCAATACTCTCCTGATTCTCCTGCAATAAACCTAGATCGATTAGACGCAGCTTAGTGTTGTGCGTTCATAGTGCCACTAGTAGTCAGAAGGAATATAAATACTGATAGTTTTCCATCGTGATCTTATTATACATTAGATTGGCTTAGTGTAAAAATAAATTGTGTGGTGTCTTTTAGCATTTTCAAGCATTTAAAAGTCACATATAATGCCTGCTAGTGCACTCAGTACTGAGCGCTCCCATGGTAGTGCTCCTGCATTATGGCGCTCTGCAGCTTCTCACTCACACTGTGCAGCGTCGGAGCCTGTGGTGTATATCTGAGTGCCTGGCATCACCACGCTAGTGTGAGTGTGAGTAAGCGTATGCTGGGGATGGTACCGTCCCCTTTACTCAGTGTCTCTACAAATGCTCCAACGTTGTACCAGTCGGACTGAGCTTATAGGAAAGTATTTGCTGTAATATAAAGTAATGGGTGTGGCCTGATAAATAGTGGGCGTTGTCAAATTGAAGGTGCGAGTAGTCTTCCAAAATGTTTATAGTTTAAACCGGCGGTTCTCAACTCTAGTCCCCATGTGCCCCCAACAGGTCCTGTTTTCAGGATTTCTGTCTGTGGAAGCAAGTATTGTATTACTGACCCAGCAAAATAGATAACCTTACCTGTGTATAGTTAAATAAATCCAGAAAACATGGCCTGCTGAGGGGACTCGAGGACTGGAGTCAAGAACGATGTGTTTAAATAATAGTGATTTATAAACCGCACTTGTGACTTGCGCCTGTAGACACGATGTTGCAGCCACAGTCACCATCTCCCTCTTCTGTTTGCAGGGAAGTAGCAGTTCGGACTCTCTGGATGGGCACGGTTCCGACTACGCCAATAAGAGCTATGACGCTGTGGTGTTTGACGTATTGAAAGTGACTCCTGAGGAGTTTGCAGTGAGTACAGTCTTATTCTTCCCGGACTTGTCTTCCTTTCTGACACACGAATTATGATCTAAGGGTTTACAATTGTAAAATACACTCGCCTGTATCACCCTGTTATCTTCTACACCGGTAATACAATTACTGGACATTGCTGCTTATTACATGGGCAGGCTACACAATGCTGTTTGATTATGTACTTTTTTGGAGTACTTGTTGCAATCCTATAATTGACTCTCATGATGCCTGATCCCAAACGTCTGCCTTCAACACCCATATTCCAGGCATGCGTCTGTAATATTACTGGGGCAGAACGACCTGTATTCCAGGGACCGTGTCTGTAATATTACCGGTGGCAGAACGACCTGTATTCCAGGGACCGTGTCTGTAATATTACCAGTGGCAGAACGACCTGTATTCCAGGGACCATGTCTGTAATATTACCAGTGGCAGAACGACCTGTATTCCAGGGACCGTGTCTGTAATATTACCAGTGGCAGAACGACCTGTATTCCAGGGACTGTGTCTGTATTCCAGGGACCGTGTCTGTAATATTACCGGTGGCAGAACGACCTGTATTCCAGGGACCGTGTCTGTAATATTACCGGTGGCAGAACGACCTGTATTCCAGGGACTGTGTCTGTAATATTACCGGTGGCAGAACGACCTGTATTCCAGGGACCGTGTCTGTAATATTACCGGTGTCAGAACGACCTGTATTCCAGGGACCGTGTCTGTAATATTACCGGTGGCAGAACGGCCTGTATTCCAGGGACCGTGTCTGTAATATTACCGGTGGCAGAACGACCTGTATTCCAGGGACCGTGTCTGTAATATTACCAGTGGCAGAACGACCTGTATTCCAGGGACCGTGTCTGTAATATTACCAGTGGCAGAACGACCTGTATTCCAGGGACCGTGTCTGTAATATTACCAGTGGCAGAACAACCTGTATTCCAGGGACCGTGTCTGTAATATTACCAGTGGCAGAACGGCCTGTATTCCAGGGACCGTGTCTGTAATACTACCAGTGGCAGAACGACCTGTATTCCAGGGACCGTGTCTGTAATATTACCAGTGGCAGAACGACCTGTATTCCAGGGACCGTGTCTGTAATATTACCAGTGGCAGAACGACCTGTATTCCAGGGACCGTGTCTGTAATATTACCGGTGGCAGAACGACCTGTATTCCAGGGACCGTGTCTGTAATATTACCAGTGGCAGAACGACCTGTATTCCAGGGACTGTGTCTGTAATATTACCAGTGGCAGAACAACCTGTATTCCAGGGACCGTGTCTGTAATATTACCGGTGGCAGAACGACCTGTATTCCAGGGACCGTGTCTGTAATATTACCAGTGTCAGAACGACCTGTATTCCAGGGACCGTGTCTGTAATATTACCGGTGGCAGAACGACCTGTATTCCAGGGACCGTGTCTGTAATAATACCGGTGGCAGAACAACCTGTATTCCAGGGACTGTGTCTGTAATATTACTGGTGGCAGAACGACCTGTATTCCAGGGACCGTGTCTGTAATATTACCGGTGGCAGAACAACCTGTATTCCAGGGACTGTGTCTGTAATATTACTGGTGGCAGAACGACCTGTATTCCAGGGACCGTGTCTGTAATATTACCAGTGGCAGAACGACCTGTATTCCAGGGACCGTGTCTGTAATATTACCGGTGGCAGAACGACCTGTATTCCAGGGACCGTGTCTGTAATATTACCAGTGGCAGAACAACCTGTATTCCAGGGACCGTTTCTGTAATATTACCGGTGGCAGAACGATCTGTATTCCAGGGACCGTGTCTGTAATATTACCGGTGGCAGAACAACTTGTATTCCAGGGACCGTTTCCATAATATTACTGGTCTCTGGACTGGATTATCATTTACCCCTGTTTCTGTCAGCGTGTGGGTTGTGGGGTTGTCATTTCAGGTGGATTAACCGTTGCAGATGATTATTCGGCCATTATATGCCTGTTTGTTCATGTTTTCTTTGCTATGTTCTAGAGCCAGATCACCCTGATGGACGCACCAGTATTTAAAGCTATTCTGCCTGAGGTAAGTTGCATTTACCATTCTCTATCCCCGTTGCTGTTAGTTTTTTATTCTCCATTAGTATAACAGGCAGCCATGTTATTGTGTAACCTACTGCGAGGACTCGGGATAGGAATAAATACAACTAGGGCTGTGGGTCCCAAGCTTGGTCCTGAAGGGACACTAACGCTCCAGGTTAGCCATGTTAAGCCAGTTGGGTATGTCCGGGGCATGGAGAACCGGTGCGGTGCCGATGTTTACTGTACATGCCAGGTATATTTTGTGTCGTGCAGCAAATTGATGTTCTCTGAGGCCCTGGGTCCATGTACAGAGCTGTGAGGACCGTCCGGCAAATATTCCAAGTCTACATTGTGTGGATTATCCTAGTTACATCTTTGGAACAGTCACGAAGCAGAGGGCGTGTGGGCGAAGGGCTGATCTGATTGGGCTTTGTCTGGGAATTAAAGTTTTCACTGTTATCCTTCTAAACTAAATGAATCTGATCTTATAGGACCATGATACAGAAACTTACATCGTAGAACAATATGTTCAGTATATATTATATCTATCTCCAGTGTGGCCAGAATTCCCCCCTCGCCGGTAGCATCATGTTGGCCCATTAAGTGCCCCTGCCAATGGAATGTACCCCGACCTCTTGTACGGGATGCGGTTATGTGACCGGTGATCTCAAACATGGGCCTAGAGTCCGGCAATGTGACAAGAGCCCACGAGGGTAAAAGCCGGAAGTTCTCCTGTGCGCAGTACGCAGGATATGTGGCAGATATTAGTTACACCTGTATGATATACATGTCCTTGTAAGTCCATACTATTAATGACTTTTCTTTTGCTTTACCAGTGACTAAGATTAATTAGATATAAGTAATCCTTCTGATGAACTTCTTACTCACAAGTGTCTTATGTCCGGGAGTCATATGTTTAGGTCTACGGTAACTAAGTTCCGTCAGACGGTCTCCTCTCTTGGTGGTACAGCGGATTACAGGGCTGGCTGCAGGCTATCATTTTCCCTGAATTTGATTAAATATGGAACCTTACAGCAATGAGTTACCCTCCCCCCAATTCCCATTAAATCTACCTAATTTACAGTTTAATTGGCTGGAACAAACGTGCGCCGAGGTAGACCATATTAAACGTTACATGAGATGGAAGCCAGTGGATTAGCCGTTATGGGTTTATTATTTTTTTAATTCATTTGTGTGAATTATCTCTTAATCATAATTGGCGTATAGATTGTCCTTCTTTTAATAAGTGTTGTGGTCCGACGACGTATACGGTAACAAAGGTGAAGAATGAAAATTCATCTTGCAGGTTCCTAATTGGAGTATCTGCTAGCTGTCCACTTTGGCTTCCGTGTTGCAATACGGCGTTTGCCAGGCTGCGCCGTTCCTCAATATGACATGTAGAGCAGTCCGCGATGAAGAGGAGGATGAGAGAGGAAGCGAAGGCAGCTTTGTAGTCTGTGTAGCCAATCAGGCGCTGCACGTACCCCCTGAGCCAGCGCAATGACCCATTGTGCAGCGCTAATATGGAGTACGTCTAGTGTTAGAAGATGATTGTGAATTTAGGACTTTGAAGAGGAGAAAGAGGGCGGTGTTTTCATTGCTGCCAGGATAACATGGAAGCACCCAGCCGTCTGATCACATAGAAAGCACGCTTTCCGGTGGCTCGCCTGGTACTGTGGTGGGGGGAGTTTGTAGGTATGGCTAAATTCCAAACTGCTTCTACTGTTTTTAGGGTTTTGGCACAGATGTTATCCCAGACCAAACAGCAGTGGAAGTCAGTGCTGGCGAGTACTGCGCTATTACGCCCTATCCATGATGCTGCTCACGTCACCGTGCCGCAGTGGGAGGGTCCTGATGCTGGGTAGATACTTAGATGACAAATCGGCCATCCAGATCACGCGCCGACCGATGTAATAATCGGTAAGGTTTATCCACATGTGAATATGCTCGCCCACTTGTGGATTCTGCTGCAGATATATCGTTTGGTTGGTCGGAAGCTCGTACATACCCACATATGTAACAATACACCTGCAAGATATAGCTGCGTCTGCGTGCTGCGCAGCCGGTGTGATTTAATTCTGAACGACACAGTTCACTGATATATATCGGAGTACACACCGGCCAATGGTCAAACCGATATATCGTTAGTTAGCTGTACGAACGATGTATTGGCACGCGTGTACCCAGCCTAAGTTGACCGTTGATTTTTAAAGAGCGTCTTGGGAGTCCTCGATGGACAGTAGTCAGAACAAATCCACTTTCTTTTGTGTATCAAGTATTTAATTATAACCAAGTTTAACATTGAAATCATTGTTCGCAATCGCTGTGTGCAGCCCTGGCAAAGCGACGTGAATGGGGCATTATCGGCCAGAACTGCGGCCAAATACAGCCGGGTTATGTGTTCTTCCTAATTGAATGTAAATAGATGTTATGGGAGAGCAGAAAGCGGCGCGGTGTGGTGGAAACAGCTAGCTGTGAGTGATTGCAGTGTGATGTGCGGTACAGCCGCCCCGGGCTGTGATGTTTGCTCAGTGCTGTCAGTGGTCAGGGGCGGAAGTCAGGCAGACGCTGTGCGAAGCGTTGGACCCGGCCCATGGCTCCCCCTTACAGTGAGGATTATAGAAAGTGACTAATTGTATCTTCAGTGCGTTCAGCTACGTCCGGCCCTTTCTGCATCAGTGTAATTGCACACAGCTTTGCAGATCCTGTTACTGATTGGAGACAAGTATGCAATCCGGTACAGCTGCGACCGGTGCACAGAGTCTCCCTTTCCTCGTGGGTATGCCATTACATTGCAGGGAGAAGCAGGAGCTAATGAGTGCTGACACGCGGTCAGATTATTCCGGGCTGGAAAAGGTTTGCTTGTAGAAAAGGAATGCTAGGAGTTATGTCTAATGTGCTCCTCAGGAGTAATGACGCCTCCATTTGCTTTTCTACCGAACTCTGTAACTTTATAATGATGACATGCGGGAGCTGCGGATCAGGCTTATCTAGACTGCTGTTTGAACTACAAGTCTCAGCATGCTGTACCAGGCAGCCTATTAGCTTTCCAGCTTGTCTGATCAAAATTGATTGGGCTTTCATTGTGACGCGTATCCCCAGTTCCGATTACTATGCAGTATATAGGAAAGCGTTGCTGTATATTGGGGGTAATTCAGGCCTGATAGCTCGCTAGGGGTTTTTGCAGCGCTGCGATCAGATAGTCGCCGCCTACAGGGGGAGGGTATTTTCACTGTGCAAGTGTGTGATCTCATGTGTAGTAGAGCGGTACAAACAGATCTTGTGCAGTCTCTGCGCAGCCCAGGACTTACTCAGCCGCTGCGATCACTTCAGCCTGTCCGGGGCCGGAATTGACGTCAGACACCCGCCCTGCAAATGCTTAGACACGCCTGCGTTTTTCCAGACACTCCCAGAAAATGGTCAGTTGCCACCCACAAACGCCTTCTTCCTGTCAATCTCCTTGCGTTCTCCCGTTCAATCTTTTTTTTTCCGCACCATCCCGTCGCAGGGCACCGATCCCCGTTGCAGCAGTCCGCCGTGCGTGCGCAGAGCGGTGCATGCGCAGTTCAGATCCGATCGCCCGCTGCGCGAAAACGCAGCCTAGCGATCAGGTCTGAATTACCCCCGTTGTCCAGATATGTACAGTATATTGGGGTTATTCTTGTCCGGTAAACACATGACAACTTTGCCTTTTTATACAATCTGCTATTAAACAAGTCTTTATAAAGAAGAAGTCCTTTTACAGAGTCTGTCCCTGAACCCCCTACCCCAGTGGTTCCCAAACTTTTTTGAATCACGGCCCCTTACAGTATAAGAATTTTTCTCATGGCTCCCCTAGGCCAAAAGTTCCTTACTAAGAAATTTAGAAAGAAATGAAATTAGGTAAATAGTGTTTATATGTCATCCTTGGGTTCCGTCATGTGGTGAGGGACGGGATTTGTTTCTGTTTGTCCACGTTTTAAGATTGTCAGTCACCAGCTCTGGTTTTGCCTATCACAGTGACCATAAATAATTTAGATTGGCCGTGAGCCACCAATCCAAGTCACCCAGGGGGCCACGGCACACAGTATGAGAACCGCTGCCCTACTCCGTGCTTTCCTGAGAGAATGAATGGTTTTATAGCCGTTATATTATCTTCCATCCGGGTCTTTCCCTCCTTTTTAATATGAATTTATTCATTCGGTGAAAATCGATAATGTAAAAAATCGCTGTATCATGCAGAAATGTGGCACCTTATTGTGGCGGTCCCTAAACCACGTCCACGTTTTACTCATCGGCTGCAGAAGAGTCTGAAGTGGTGGAAATGTGATGCTGTGATGTCGCAGAACATGGAAGACCAAGCAGAGCGATGGTCACGGCCGGATGAAATGTCGCTATTGTAGAATATGTCCCATGGAGAATAGTCCTGCATCTTAATTGCTGGTTACTGTAGAGCAGCAGCGTTTAAAGGGGCCGTTCTACTGTGGGCAGCCAGAATATGGTGGTGAGACGTAAAAGACAATCCTAATATGGATTGTAAGGAGAAAACATAGGGGTAGGTGTATCAAAGCTTGGCAAGAGATACAGTAGGGGTCTATTTACTAAGCCTTGGAGAGAAAGTACCAGCCAATCAGCTCCCAGCTGTCACGTTACAGGCTGTGTTTGAAAAATGACAGGAGCTGATTGGTACTTTATCTCTCTCATTATTTGGTCCTTGTCCCCCATGGCCTGTTAAGAGACACAAAATCCCTGCAGTCTGTAAATGTTTCTTACATGACTTGTCCTTTTCCCGAAGACAATCGCTCACAGACGACCCATGTACTGATGAGCTCAGCGGAGGATTTGTAGGTGAATGAAAGCAATTTTCTCCTGACAGCTTTACGAGGAGACGTTTAGGTAACGCTTGTAGCCAAATGGTTTTAAGAAAAGCCTGTACTTGTGTAAAGTCTCAGTTCCTGTCTACAGCGGACACGAAAGTAACTCCATGACTGGAGCTCAGGGAAACACAATGAAATAAATAATTGTATAGGTTTGCCAGTGTGTAATGTGCCCATGTAAAGGTGAATCCTTTTTCTTCTGGAAACTGATGGTTCCCGGTGCTCCCTCTAAGCTGCAGTAACACTCACGGCCCAGGAGTGGCGATGTGGATGGCGATTGATCACCGATTGGTTTTGGGTTGATCAGTATTGATGGATAAGTTTTATCTTAAATATTTCTGGTCCTTGTTTTACTGGGAGGGACATAGAGACCCTAATCCCAGTTATATCTCAGTCACGCAGGGCCCTAGGACCGCATCCTGCCACAAGCGCTGGTCAGAGTATCCGGAGATGGCATGGCTTGTTCGGTGTGTAACACAGCGGTGCGCCAGGCTGCCGTGTAAATCATCGCGCTCTCCTCATTCCACATGGTGCAACCAGAAATCCAGCTTTTGTGTCCCACAACAAGAGACTGCTGTAGTATATTAAGCTGACCGTGACCACGTCGTAATGTCATCAGGGTGCAAATGCCGACAGACAACCTGTCGGCATAGTCATAAAGTCAACAATGCAATTTTCAAATGAGTGACCCCTAACCTTGACATTTTTGCTACATGTCGACAACATAACATTTTGATGTCGACACGACTGGATACTCTAAGAGACGTACACAACTACTTCGAGTTTGGTGAACTGCCTTTAATAACGGCAGGACAGACGTTCAAGATGAGCGGCGTTCCGGCCGGCCAGGCGCGCCCACCACTGTCCCCATGACATGACGTTATCACCGTACGTCGCAACATTTACACGCAGAAATCTGATGACATATGCACCTTATAGCATTGGCAAATGACGGCATAGACCCCATTGATTAATAATTTTGGCGCTGTACCTGGGTACTACAACTGGGACGGATATAGGCCCGTGAAATAATCACATACTAACATGCTACAAACCGCGTTGTGACTCCCGTTACATGAAGACCTCTTTGTGTATGGTCAGACTGCGGGCCGCAGAGCTGACACTTCTGGGGTTCCGGTCATCGCTAGGACCCAAGAAGCCAGTGCAGTGACCAAGAAACAATGTGATGTTACACGTTTCATGTATCTTATCGTTCACCGCCAAAAACCTGGTCCCATCATCTCCGACATCCATCAGACCGCAAGCTCACGAGGGCCATAAATGTTATTGCGTTGTGTAAAAGTTGTCATCCCTTCTGACTGTTCTTTATTGCTATAAAATCCAGAGCAGCCGGGGGAGAGAATACTTCTGTGTGTTTTGCAAGATGCTGAAGGAATAAATGTTTCCATCAATTTTTCTGTTGAGATGAAGTTCAGGCCGGGCGTGATGCAATGGTCTCCCCTCCTGAACTCTGGATTGGCGCTTTTCGGGAGACAAACCAGCGTTCCTTAGTGTAGAGATAAGTGCTGGAGGCCTGCGCTGGCCTGTCACGGGCTACTTCAGCTCTTTAAATGGCAAAGAATCAATTATTCAGAGATTTATTTTCACAGTTTTTTTTTTTGTCTAAACATTAATGCCCTTATTTATCAATAAGTGATACATTTCACTGTGAGTGATAAATTGCACCAGCCAATCCGCTCCTAACTGTCATTTTTCAAACACAGTCTGTAACATGGCAGTTAGGAGCTGATTGGCTGGTGCAATTTATCACTCACAGTGAAATGTATCACTCATTGATAAATAAGGGCATAAGTGTCAAGAAAGAACAGATCATGATGCTTATTGAGTGTCTGTTTCATCTTATTAAATGAACGGAGTGGTTGCTGCCATATTGCCTGTGTGATCCGAGTAATGGACGCCTCATCCAGATCTTGCTGACATCCGTGTAAGAGTGTGTCCGGGGGCCTAATCTGCGGCCGTACCTGAGGGGGTGGGTTGTGAACATCAGTGGGGGGCTTGTTTGTAAATCAAGGATTGTAGGAGAATTACAGCAGTCAGCGCGTCACTGTGACGCTTTTTTTGGAGACCTTCCCCCCCCCCATAACTTTCTTAGTGTAGGGGTATCCTACAAAAAAGATTGGGATGGTGATATTGCAGTGTGGGGCTTTTGAGGTGCATTTTTTGGCTACGGTATATTCTGGCAGTTCTGCCCTTAGTGACTTCAGGGGTTACAGAGCACCTTTATAAACCACCAAAAAACCCCGTCACTTAAGAAAATTTTCTCCAAATGCCCAAATCCTACATGGGGACTTTAACACAGTCCACCGAAGCTGAAATTAGGTCTTCAGCAGCCCCTCCAGCAACGTATGTTGAAGGAATTCTATTTAAACTTACTACTTTAAGCCAGAGACTATTATGTCCTACTGGGTCATCCGTCATTCGCGGACGATGCCTTTGAAGAACTGCGTTATACGTTGAGAAATTGCTCTCGGTGATCTCAATGGGTTTTTCAAGCTACTCTGGCATAGATCAATGTTATTTCCAAAGTCAAGAGTTCACCTCTATCGTGCCAGCCCCAGATTCCATATATACTGTGCTAGGTGTCGCACACGTACATTCCCCTCTGGTAGGCAGTAACCAGACACCCCTGGGGTGATGTCACCGTGGTTTTGTGGTCAGCGTTAAGTACATCATTCCGTAATTATAATTATCCTCTAAGACAACTAGGCTCCTAATGAGACGTCATTAGCTCTTAATTCTGTCTGTATAGTTTGTGTTAGTGACCGCATATCCTTGGGACAGGACCCGTTGGTAGCAACGTTTATACATCATTTGTACGATCAAGACCCGCAGACATTAAAGGCCGCAATTAAAGTTATGGAATTTGAATAAATTCCTTTGGCGAAAGCTTTAAAAAAAAAATAGGGATAAAATCCTGGGTTTGACATGTCTTTCTGCAACTTTTACTGAATGTATTCCTGTAGTCTTCTGAGTTTTTCAGCAAAGCCTTTATATCAGGTCATTTATATAATGCTCAGATAAATTCTGCTGATGCCTCATGAGCACGAGGCTTTGGGAAACGCAGAGGGAGGCTGGAAGATACAGCGCTGTCGGGCGCTGGAGGGAGCGCACAAACCAATAGATAAAATAAAAGCCGCCAGTCATCCAGGGAGAGCTGCCGTATGATACGTGGCTACAGGTCGGTGAGGTGGGAAGATTTGCCGTCTATACGCCTGGAAGTCCAGCGCTCCACAAGCACTTCTTCATCTGCTAGCAATTTTGTAATTTTGAAGATAATTTTTGCAGAAATCCTAGAAGGTGAGTAATAACGCCTGAGCCTCTTCCCTGCCAGAAAGTCCTGGCAAGCCTTGTACCGTGTGCTCACCAGCTGTACTGGGAGTGATAGAATCTCTGCGTGATGGACACGGTGCCCTTATCGGCCACGTCTTCTAGCTGGAGACTAGGACAAGGCTGTGGCACTCTAGTCTGCGAGGCCCGGTCACAGTACAGAGGACCAAGGATAGGTCTACCCCCAGATCCTACATGAACCGGGTTTAATAGAAGCGGGCTCCTCCATTATATTTAATTGATGACATTAGGGAAATTCTGTTGGGGTCTTGTGACTTATCAAAGGGGGGTGGGGTTATGAGGGTCCAAATATCAAGTCTTTGATAGCTATTGCTAAAGTGGAATAGGTGCTTGCACTACGACCACCCAGGGAACTTAGACAGGCTAATTCTTTAAAAACGCATCCTTTTGTGTTCACGTTCACCCTATCTATGGGCCCCTAGTAACGCCATGGGCCACCAACAGACGGCGATGATGGAAAGTGGTATGCGCCAACGGAATTCTGTCTCCTTAGTGCTGGTTTCTAGAGTCAACGGTGCAGGTCACCTTGTACGCTAGGTTAGAGTACAAGGAGGGAGGGCCCTGCCTGTGAGAGCTTACATACTGAGGGCACGGGGTAATAGAGGGTGAACAGGGCAGGATACGTGGAGGTTGGGAAGAAGAGGAGAGTACCGAGTTATGAGGAGGGCTGGTGAGCTTTAACACAAAGGAATGTTTTAAAGGGCTCATTTTAAAGTTGGGGAGACTGGAAGAAGAGTCTGACCTGGCGAGGACGTGAGTTCTAGAGCATGGGGGTACCTTGTGCAAAATCTTATAGGTGAATGTGAATGGAAGTGACCAGGGTGGAGGAGAGGCAGCAGCCCAGGAGTAGAGAGGGCAGGAGGGAGTGTCGGCAAAGAGAAGGTTAGTTATTTAGGGAGGAACGGAGGGGTTTAAGACTTTGGGGGATATCCAGTTATCCCCGTTAAAACATCCTTTCGGACTTTTTTCCGATGTTTCACCGTTTTTTTTTTTTGTTTTTTTTTACAGGCTATCCAGATGGATCGTCTGTAAAAAACAAAAACAAAAAACCTTTCTCCTGAAAACACACAGGTTCAGTGAAACCTGTGTGTTTTCATGTGAAACAGCCCCGTTTTCGGGCGAAAACAGGGCTGTTTCCGGGGAACTCTGCTTCGCCTGCCGGAGGCAGGTGAAACAAAATCCCCGATAAGCCGCGGCGCGCACCGGCTTATCGGGGCTAATTAGATAGCCCCCGGCGGGACAATTAACCCCGGTAAATTACCCCCCTTGTGGGAAGGAGGGTGAGGAGTATGATCGGATCTTGAGGGGAATATGGAGTTAGTAGCAGGTTGCTGATTGGGGAGACTCAGGTGGAGAAGAAAAGGAAATGAGCAGCAACATTAAGGACAGATCTGAGTGGGGAGAAGTGAGAGAGGGGGCGACCAGAGTGGGGGAGGTTACAGTAGTCTGAGTGGGAAATGATGAGAGCATGAATGAGAGTTTTGGTTGTATCAGAGGTAAGGAAAGGCCGGATTCTGGAGATATTCCGGAACTGTGACTGATGGCCTGAATGTGGGGAGTGACGGAGAGCGAGGGTGACATGAGGCAGCTGGCATTGGGGACAGCAGAGAGGGTGGTGTTACCAACTTAGTTATATTTATGCGTTATGCTATGACACGTGTATTATATGTATGCGTTATGCTATGGCACATGTATTATATTTATGCGTTATGCTATGACACGTGTATTATATTTATACGTTATGCTATGACACGTGTATTATATTTATGCGTTATGCTATGGCACGTGTATTATATTTATGCGTTATGCTATGGCACGTGTATTATATTTATGCGTTATGCTATGACACGTGTATTATATTTATGCGTTATGCTATGGCACGTGTATTATATTTATACGTTATGCTATGGCACGTGTATTATATTCATGCGTTATGCTATGCACGTGTATTATATTTATGCGTTATGCTATGGCACGTGTATTATATTTATGCGTTATGCTATGGCACGTGTATTATATTTATGCGTTATGCTATGGCACGTGTATTATATTTATGCGTTATGCTATGGCACGTGTATTATATTTATGCGTTATGCTATGGCACGTGTATTATATTTATGCGTTATGCTATGACACGTGTATTATATTTATGCGTTATGCTATGGCACGTGTATTATATTTATGCGTTATGCTATGGCACGTGTATTATATTTATGCGTTATGCTATGACACGTGTATTATATTTATGCGTTATGCTATGGCACGTGTATTATATTTATACGTTATGCTATGGCACGTGTATTATATTCATGCGTTATGCTATGGCACGTGTATTATATTTATGCGTTATGCTATGGCACATGTATTATATTTATGCGTTATGCTATGGCACGTGTATTATATTTATGCGTTATGCTATGGCACGTGTATTATATTTATGTGTTATGCTATGGTACGTGTATTATATTTATGCGTTATGCTATGGCACATGTATTATATTTATGCGTTATGCTATGGCACGTGTATTATATTTATGCGTTATGCTATGGCACGTGTATTATATTTATGCGTTATGCTATGGTACGTGTATTATGTTTATACGTTATGCTATGGCACGTGTATTATATTTATGCGTTATGCTATGGCACGTGTATTATATTTATGCGTTATGCTATGGCACATGTATTATATTTATGCGTTATGCTATGACACGTGTATTATATTTATGCGTTATGCTATGGCACGTGTATTATATTTATACGTTATGCTATGACACGTGTATTATATTTATGCGTTATGCTATGACACGTGTATTATATTTATGCGTTATGCTATGGCACGTGTATTATATTTATACGTTATGCTATGGCACGTGTATTATATTCATGCGTTATGCTATGGCACGTGTATTATATTTATGCGTTATGCTATGGCACATGTATTATATTTATGCGTTATGCTATGGCACGTGTATTATATTTATGCGTTATGCTATGGCACGTGTATTATATTTATGCGTTATGCTATGGCACATGTATTATATTTATGCGTTATGCTATGGCACATGTATTATATTTATGCGTTATGCTATGGCACGTGTATTATATTTATGCGTTATGCTATGGCACGTGCATTATATTTATACGTTATGCTATGGCACGTGTATTTATGCGTTATGCTATGGCACGTGTATTATATTTATGCGTTATGCTATGGCACGTGCATTATATTTATACGTTATGCTATGGCACGTGTATTTATGCGTTATGCTATGGCACGTGTATTATATTTATACGTTATGCTATGGCACGTGTATTTATGCGTTATGCTATGGCACGTGTATTATATTTATGCGTTATGCTATGGCACGTGTATTTATACGTTATGCTATGGCACGTGTATTATATTTATGCGTTATGCTATGGCACGTGTATTTATGCGTTATGCTATGGCACGTGTATTATATTTATGCGTTATGCTATGGCACGTGTATTATATTTATGCGTTTTGCTATGGCACGTGTATTATATGTATGCGTTATGCTATGGCACGTGTATTCTATTTATGCGTTATGCTATGGCACGTGTATTATATTTATGCGTTATGCTATGGCACGTGTATTATATTTATGCGTTATGCTATGGCACGTGTATTATATTTATGCGTTATGCTATGGCACGTGTATTATATTTATGCGTTATGCTATGGCACGTGTATTATATGTATGCGTTATGCTATGGCACGTGTATTATATTTATGCGTTATGCTATGGCACGTGTATTATATGTATGCGTTATGCTATGGCACGTGTATTCTATTTATGCGTTATGCTATGGCACGTGTATTCTATTTATGCGTTATGCTATGGCACGTGCATTATATTTATGCGTTATGCTATGGCACGTGTATTTATGCGTTATGCTATGGCACGTGTATTATATTTATGCGTTATGCTATGGCACGTGTATTATATTTATGCGTTATGCTATGGCACGTGTATTTATACGTTATGCTATGGCACGTGCATTATATTTATGCGTTATGCTATGGCACGTGTATTTATACGTTATGCTATGGCACGTGCATTATATTTATGCGTTATGCTATGGCACGTGTATTATATTTATGCGTTATGCTATGGCACGTGTATTATATGTATGCGTTATGCTATGGCACGTGTATTATATTTATACGTTATGCTATGGCACGTGTATTATATGTATGCGTTATGCTATGGCACGTGTATTATATATATGCGTTATGCTATGGCACGTGTATTATATTTATACGTTATGCTATGGCACGTGTATTATATTTATGCGTTATGCTATGGCACGTGTATTATATTTATGCGTTATGCTATGGCACGTGTATTATATGTATGCGTTATGCTATGGCACGTGTATTATATGTATGCGTTATGCTATGGCACGTGTATTTATACGTTATGCTATGGCACGTGTATTATATTTATACGTTATGCTATGGCACGTGTATTATATTTATGCGTTATGCTATGGCACGTGTATTATATTTATGCGTTATGCTATGGCACGTGTATTATATGTATGCGTTATGCTATGGCACGTGTATTATATTTATGCGTTATGCTATGGCACGTGTATTATATTTATGCGTTATGCTATGGCACGTGTATTATATTCATGCGTTATGCTATGGCACGTGTATTATATTTATGCGTTATGCTATGGCACGTGTATTATATTCATGCGTTATGCTATGGCACGTGTATTATATTCATGCGTTATGCTATGGCACGTGTATTATATTTATGCGTTATGCTATGGCACGTGTATTCTATTTATGCGTTATGCTATGGCACGTGTATTATATTTATGCGTTATGCTATGGCACGTGCATTATATTTATGCGTTATGCTATGGCACGTGTATTATATTTATGCGTTATGCTATGGCACGTGTATTATATTTATGCGTTATTCTATGGCACGTGTATTATATTTATGCGTTATGCTATGGCACGTGTATTATATTCATGCGTTATGCTATGGCACGTGTATTATATTTATGCGTTATGCTATGGCACGTGTATTATATTCATGCGTTATGCTATGGCACGTGTATTATATTTATGCGTTATGCTATGGCACGTGTATTATATTCATGCGTTATGCTATGGCACGTGTATTATATTTATGCGTTATGCTATGGCACGTGTATTATATGTATGCGTTATGCTATGGCACGTGTATTATATTTATGCGTTATGCTATGGCACGTGTATTATATTTATGCGTTATGCTATGGCACGTGTATTATATTTATGCGTTATGCTATGGCACGTGTATTATATTTATGCGTTATGCTATGGCACGTGTATTATATTTATGCGTTATGCTATGGCACGTGTATTATATGTATGCGTTATGCTATGGCACGTGTATTATATTTATGCGTTATGCTATGGCACGTGTATTATATTTATGCGTTATGCTATGGCACGTGTATTTATGCGTTATGCTATGGCACGTGTATTATATTTATGCGTTATGCTATGGCACGTGCATTATATTTATACGTTATGCTATGGCACGTGTATTTATGCGTTATGCTATGGCACGTGTATTATATTTATACGTTATGCTATGGCACGTGTATTATATTTATGCGTTATGCTATGGCACGTGCATTATATTTATACGTTATGCTATGGCACGTGTATTTATGCGTTATGCTATGGCACGTGTATTATATTTATACGTTATGCTATGGCACGTGTATTTATGCGTTATGCTATGGCACGTGTATTATATTTATGCGTTATGCTATGGCACGTGTATTTATACGTTATGCTATGGCACGTGTATTATATTTATGCGTTATGCTATGGCACGTGTATTTATGCGTTATGCTATGGCACGTGTATTATATTTATGCGTTATGCTATGGCACGTGTATTATATTTATGCGTTATGCTATGGCACGTGTATTATATGTATGCGTTATGCTATGGCACGTGTATTCTATTTATGCGTTATGCTATGGCACGTGTATTATATTTATGCGTTATGCTATGGCACGTGTATTATATTTATGCGTTATGCTATGGCACGTGTATTATATTTATGCGTTATGCTATGGCACGTGTATTATATTTATGCGTTATGCTATGGCACGTGTATTATATGTATGCGTTATGCTATGGCACGTGTATTCTATTTATGCGTTATGCTATGGCACGTGTATTCTATTTATGCGTTATGCTATGGCACGTGCATTATATTTATGCGTTATGCTATGGCACGTGTATTTATGCGTTATGCTGTGGCACGTGTATTATATTTATGCATTATGCTATGGCACGTATATTATATTTATGCGTTATGCTATGGCACGTGTATTTATACGTTATGCTATGGCACGTGCATTATATTTATGCGTTATGCTATGGCACGTGTATTTATACGTTATGCTATGGCACGTGCATTATATTTATGCGTTATGCTATGGCACGTGTATTATATTTATGCGTTATGCTATGGCACGTGTATTATATGTATGCGTTATGCTATGGCACGTGTATTATATTTATACGTTATGCTATGGCACGTGTATTATATGTATGCGTTATGCTATGGCACGTGTATTATATATATGCGTTATGCTATGGCACGTGTATTATATTTATACGTTATGCTATGGCACGTGTATTATATTTATGCGTTATGCTATGGCACGTGTATTATATTTATGCGTTATGCTATGGCACGTGTATTATATGTATGCGTTATGCTATGGCACGTGTATTATATGTATGCGTTATGCTATGGCACGTGTATTATATGTATGCGTTATGCTATGGCACGTGTATTTATACGTTATGCTATGGCACGTGTATTATATTTATACGTTATGCTATGGCACGTGTATTATATTTATGCGTTATGCTATGGCACGTGTATTATATTTATGCGTTATGCTATGGCACGTGTATTATATGTATGCGTTATGCTATGGCACGTGTATTATATTTATGCGTTATGCTATGGCACGTGTATTATATTTATGCGTTATGCTATGGCACGTGTATTATATTTATGCGTTATGCTATGGCACATGTATTATATTCATGCGTTATGCTATGGCACGTGTATTATATTCATGCGTTATGCTATGGCACGTGTATTATATTTATGCGTTATGCTATGGCACGTGTATTCTATTTATGCGTTATGCTATGGCACGTGTATTATATTTATGCGTTATGCTATGGCACGTGCATTATATTTATGCGTTATGCTATGGCACATGTATTATATTTATGCGTTATGCTATGGCACATGTATTATATTTATGCGTTATTCTATGGCACGTGTATTATATTTATGCGTTATGCTATGGCACGTGTATTCTATTCATGCGTTATGCTATGGCACATGTATTATATTTATGCGTTATGCTATGGCACGTGTATTATATTCATGCGTTATGCTATGGCACGTGTATTATATTTATGCGTTATGCTATGGCACGTGTATTATATTCATGCGTTATGCTATGGCACGTGTATTATATTTATGCGTTATGCTATGGCACGTGTATTATATGTATGCGTTATGCTATGGCACGTGTATTATATTTATGCGTTATGCTATGGCACGTGTATTATATTTATGCGTTATGCTATGGCACGTGTATTATATTTATGCGTTATGCTATGGCACGTGTATTCTATTTATGCGTTATGCTATGGCACGTGTATTATATTTATGCGTTATGCTATGGCACATGTATTATATTTTGCGTTATGCTATGGCACATGTATTATATTTATGCGTTATGGTATGGCTCGTGTATTATATTTATGCGTTATGCTATGGCACGTGTATTATATTCATGCGTTATGCTATGGCACGTGGATTATATTTATGCGTTATGCTATGGCACGTGTATTATATTTATGCGTTATGCTATGGCACGTGTATTATGTTTATGCGTTATGCTATGGCACGTGTATTATATTTATGCGTTATGCTATGACACGTGTATTATATTTATGCGTTATGCTATGGCACGTGTATTACATTTATGCATAATGCTATGGCACGTGTATTATATTTATGCATAATGCTATGGCACGTGTATTATATTTATGCATAATGCTATGGCACGTGTATTTATACGTTATGCTATGGCACGTGTATTATATTTATGCGTTATGCTATGGCACGTGTATTATATTTATGCGTTATGCTATGACACGTGTATTATATTTATGCATAATGCTATGGCACGTGTATTATATTTATGCGTTATGCTATGGCACGTGTATTCTATTTATGCGTTATGCTATGGCACGTGTATTCTATTTATGCGTTATGCTATGGCACGTGTATTATATTTATGCATAATGCTATGGCACGTGTATTATATTTATACGTTATGCTATGGCACGTGTATTATATTTATGCGTTATGCTATGGCACGTGTATTCTATTTATGCGTTATGCTATGGCACGTGTATTATATTTATGCATAATGCTATGGCACGTGTATTATGTTTATGCATTATGCTATGGCACGTGTATTATGTTTATGCATTATGCTATGGCACGTGTATTATGTTTATACGTTATGCTATGGCACGTGTATTATATTTATGCATAATGCTATGGTACGTGTATTATATTTATACGTTATGCTATGGCACGTGTATTATATTTATGCATAATGCTATGGTACGTGTATTATATTTATACGTTATGCTATTGCACGTGTATTATATATACGCGTTATGCTATGGCACGTGTATTATATGTATGCGTTATGCTATGGCACGTGTATTATATTTATGCGTTATGCTATGGCACGTGTATTATGTTTATGCATTATGCTATGGCACGTGTATTATGTTTATGCATTATGCTATGGCACGTGTATTATGTTTATGCATTATGCTATGGCACGTGTATTATATTTATGCGTTATGCTATGGCACGTGTATTCTATTTATGCGTTATGCTATGGCACGTGTATTATATTTATGCGTTCTGCTATGGCACGTGTATTATATTTATGCGTTATGCTATGGCACGTGTATTCTATTTATGCGTTATGCTATGGCACGTGTATTATATTTATGCGTTATGCTATGGCACGTGTATTATATTTATGCGTTATGCTATGGCACGTGTATTATATTTATGCGTTATGCTATGGCACGTGTATTATATTTATGCGTTATGCTATGGCACGTGTATTATATTTATGCGTTATGCTATGTGATAATGTCGATATTATCTTAAACCATAAAGCTATACCTTTAAACACACTTTAACCATGGAGCCGCTAGACTTAATACACATGCTACGCACTTCGCACGCTATTTGCGTACAGAGTCCCTTACGTTGTACGTACTTGGCGTACACACGCCGCGCTGGGGGTACAAAGTACGCTCATAAACTTTAAACCTTATACGTAATGCAATGCAATGTTATTCTTACACTCTAAACCTTATGCCGCAAAGCACTGTAATGATGATACACCTTAAACCTTAAGTAGCGCTGACGGTATAAAGTACCCGCAGTGCGTACACCTTATCAATACACTTTAAAACCTTATACAGTTAAATACACTTTAAACCCTAGCAGGGAAATGAGGACACAACACTGATATGTAGTTACCGCTGGGTTCTAAGGCCACAGTGGATTATTTGAAAGGGGATAACAGTACAAATTATACACTACAGGCTAACAAGATAAATCTACAACAGAATAATGGCTACAGTAAATGTACATACGTGAGAATGTTCGCTTGCGCAACCTGGACCAGTCCTCCGCTTATCAGGTAGATAGCGTTCAGAGTCTTCTGACCAGCCAGGCAACAACAGGCTTTTTATACACAACTTCCATACACAATATAATGGTCACTGTAATCCCTTTGTCTATTGGACACAGAGATGCATCTTTACATTACAGGAGAGGTCATAGGTTGATTTGAAAAGGTGGGCGATGTCTTTCTCAACTGCTCTTGTGGGTGGTATCCTCTGGATTCCCGCCGCATACATAATATACAGTAAATACAGTTTATATCTATATTCTACTTCTGCACATAACTATCCGCAGGAACATGCGATCTTTCTCTAACCGACACCGGAATGTTACCCTTAAAATACCCTACAGCTGGATACTAGACATCACCTTATAACCCTAGTCTGTCCCTTCCTATCATGCAAAGGCGAATCCCTTAGTCCTGGAATCATTTAAACTGGTGATACTTGCTGATGTGGTGCAGGGGAGCTATGTGTAAAATGTGCACTATTTGGGTTAAATATGTAATGTTCTGATAACCCTCTATGCGCTCACAAACTCCGCCGTAAATACCCATACCACGCGCATGATCGCAGGAGCGATCCTACGCAAATTGCGGATATGTGCACGCACGGCGGAATAAGTGCACGCGCAGCGGGCATGTGTATGGGGTTAGTACATGGTGTATGCATTACAATATTTTTCGACTTTGACATATGACACGTGTATTATATTTATGCGTTCTGCTATGGCACGTGTATTCTATTTATGCGTTCTGCTATGGCACGTGTATTATATTTATGTGTTATGCTATGGCACGTGGATATCTCCTTGATATTGATATCTTCAGTCCGCATTAAAGCAGGATTATAATTGCTGTGGATAAAGCACCCACTATGCTGTAGACTGACGGATATAAATGCACAGAAATCCCATAGTCTGTACACAACACAAGAGCTGCCAGTATAAATACTGTGCATGTAAAGGAAAATACACTCATTTTAGACTATATTTTCCCTGTTGTAAATGGATCCGCAAGGAACAGATTTTATTTGCTTACAGCTGCGGAATTTTAACCTGTTGGAAAAAGAAAATGACAGTATTTGCTGAGTGACACAAATTTCATCTCCTCCGTCCCGTTCTGCTTCATGCAGCGTCCTCAGATGCACCGTCTCCTGCGCTCTGCTGTTTCCCTAGAACCTATTGCAGCCTCCAAACCACATTTCAGCCAATTCCAAATTGACCAGTTACTCCGATGATACGTCCTGGCTCCGATGTTCCCGTAAATCCCGACTTTACTCTGTGGCGAAACCACTTCTGTGATGTAGGATGGAAAAGTCATCGCCGAGCTCTGCCAGGCCTGAGATATTTTTTGAGAAAATGGAAATTTCACTTCCTTTGATGCCTAATGTTTTAATAATTACAGAATCTTCATATTCTAAAAGAGACAGATCAGACTTGCATCTATGTTCTGGGGTAAGGGATCTCTGATAGCGCAATGCAAAACTTTTACTTTATTCTTCTTTTTCTCTGTATAAATGTCTTTCTTTTCTGTTTTTACTTTCTTTTGGCTGATTTATTGTATTCCACGGTGTAATACATTTATAAAAGAGACAGTTCTCCGGTATAAACACACGCAGAACTTGTGCGCTGCAATGTATGAGACGAGACAGGCAAAGAGTTACATCGGTAGAGAGTTACTGGACACAGGAGTGACGGAGATTACTAGCCAGGCACTAAGCATCAGCAGCGGTAGAGAGGGTGTAGACGTAGGAGTGCCTGAGACAGAGATGACTGGATGGGAACCAGGCATCCGATTCTAGGCACTAAGCAGCGGGCGCCTGTAGAGAGGCAGAGCGACGGAACGCTGAGATTTGGGGTTACAATGAAAAAAAATATAATAACGTTTGGGAAGGTCTGAAAGTCTTGATTCGCCCTGACCGGGTAAGACTCCAGTTATTCAACGTATTTTTCCAATACGGACTTCCACATATTTGGTAAATTGACTGCAGGTTTAGTCGTCGGGCATTGTGGTTGAGTGACCAGGTTGCCACAAGGCTGTGAAGCACAAGTTGTTTGTGACCATTTCCTGTGTGGGTCACATCAACAGAGCAGATGGCTCCTTCTGTAAGCTTGGCACGCACACAACACATTTACTGTGCAAGGAGTAAAGCTCACACCTAGACATTAGACATATCGGGAACAGCTGGTGCCGGAACTAGACCTTTGTCAGCTCCTTTAAGACTTTTGATCCCGTGAGCATGGATTGGCCAGTTTTTCATATCCTACGCCTTACTGAAGCTCCCTCTATGCAGCATTAATTCTACAGGCTGCTGTTCCAGCCACCAGTAAGAAGTAGCCTACCCTGTTACCCAATCACAAGCTTATGTTTGTATTCAGTGACCGTTAGGGAGGAGCTTCAGTAGCCAGAGGTGTGTTTGTCCGCCATTTTATTATTGCAGCATGGAGCGTATTTATAGCACCAGCTCTGCGCCCTGTAGCGGTGGCACTCTCTGCTATTGCGGTAGCTCCGCTCTCTGCTTAGTGTAATACTTAACAGTCTGCTCACCACCTACCTGTCAGATGGCAGGTACAGTGTGTTTCTGAGACTTTAGCAGACCATTCTAGGCAGAGATCCTATTATGATTTTTCCTGTATGCTGTAGTACTCGCTATGTCAGTAAGGCAACATCTTCTTTTGTTATGTGGAGTTACCCTTATACATCTTTTCCCTGCATAGTATAGGAATTATCCCTGTTCCCAAGGGGTTTAGATGCCTTGGTAAGGCGGGTAACACACTGCTGCCACCAGGCTTCTACATTGCCACCTGAAGCTGCCTATTCCATACAGGTTCCTACACCTTCACCTGGAACCACCTGTTCCATACAGGTTCCTACACCGTCACCTGGAACCGCCTGTTCCATACAGGTTCCTACACCGTCACCTGGAACCGTCTGTTCCATACAGGTTCCTACACCGTCACCTGGAACTGTCTGTTCCCTACAGGCTCCTACACCGTCACCTGGAACCGCCTGTTCCCTACAGGCTCCTACACCGTCGCCTGGAACCGCCTGTTCCATAGAGGCTCCTACACCGTCGCCTGGAACTGCCTGTTCCATAGAGGCTCCTACACCGTCGCCGCCTGTTCCATAGAGGCTCCTACACTGTCGCCTGGAACTGCCTGTTCCATAGAGGCTCCTACATTGTCCCCTGGAACCGCCTGTTCCATAGAGGCTCCTACACAGTCACCTTCATCCACCTGTTCCCTACAGGCTCCTGCACCGTCATCTGGAACCACCTGTTTCGTGCAGGCTTCTACACCGTCACCTGGAAACGCCTGTTCCATACAGACTCCTACCACCAGCACCTGTAACCGCCTACAGTACTTCTGGGTATGTGTGGACACACTGCTGCAGCACTTCTTGGGTCGTGTTGTATAATTCCCATTGTTCCCTTAATTTAGAACAGCCTACACTGGGTAGGTATCAGAGGGTTTCAGCTGGGAGACCCTGGGCTACATCCAGAGCAGCCGGTCATTACAAAGCATACAAGATGTTACAGAAGTTTTCTCCTCTCAAGATGGACAGAGGATACACTGTTTTGCTAGAGCCAGGATAATTACCGTATTGGTTCCCATGTCACAGAAAATGGCAATTCCTTATAAAATAAAATACTTAATAAATAATAGAAGTGCACAGCCTCTACATTTACACATGCAATTCTACAACTATGCACACCATAATAAATCTAACTTGTTAAAATATTTTGAACCCACTGTAAAATATATCCACATATGGGCAGCACGGGTTAGCATTACTTCCTCACAGCACTGAGGTCATGGGTTCGATTTCCACCATGGCCTTAACTGTGTGGAGTTTGTATATTTTCCCCGTACTTGCGTGGGTTTCCTCCCACAATACAAAAATATACTGGTACTGTAGGTTAATTGACTCCCAACAAAATTAACCATAGTGTGAATGTATGTGTGTGTACATGTGGTAGGGAATACAGATTGCAAGCTCCACTGGGGCAGGGACTGATGTGAATGGCCAAATATTCTCTGTACAGCGTTGCGGAATATGTATGCGCTATATAAATAACTGGTAATAATTATATTGCATACTCTACCCTTTTGCTCAGCGCCAGACCTTATACACCAAGGCAGAGTAGTTGCAGGGCTTTCAAGTAGCAGTTGCAGGGCTTTCAAGTAGCAGTTGCAGGGCTTTCAAGTAAAATACTTTTCTTACACTTTTAAACTTGTGGTATATCTGAATTGTTATACTGGGGCATAGGACTGTTATTAAATATTTTGTTTCTATATACTCTGGTTCTGGCACCGTTAGGTAATTTTAAAATGGTGCCGCAGCTCAAGGGTTAAACCCTTCATTGTCGCGGCCGCCATCTTGGTATAATTCTGGAATTGTTGCAATTTTTCTTTTTTAGTCTTTGTTTGTTAGACCTATACATGACTCTGTGTAAGTATTCCAGTGTATGCGTCACACGAATCCCAGCCAACAAGATAACCACGCTTTGTGCCAATCAGTGTAAAGTGCTTTGTGCTGCTCAGGCCTCAGAAGCTGAGGTAAGCCGAGTGTTTTCTCTTGTGTAAAATATTTTACATTCTCCACTGACTCCAACGTGACAGTAAACAGTGGATTCTGACAGTTTCTTGGGTCAGTCGGTGTCCAATGCCAATGGTTCCTCCTATGATAGATGTGTTTTTACTGCAAAGCTGTCAACTGTGAATTCACTTAGGCAGTCACGCAGCTGGACTCTGCAGCGTTATACTTATTGTCCAGGAGGTGGCGCTGTCCTCTTCTGTTATCTCCTTGCAAGCTCCAGGTAATGGCGGGATAGGCCCGACTTACCTCCAAGACCACATTAGCTATGAGACACCTGAATGGAACATATACTGAGAGCTTAATGATCACCAGCTGTAAAAGTATAAAGCTACAATGCTGGATGGAACCCGATTTGGAGGAGAAGTCATTTTCATGGCACAGACCCTAACAAAGTACCTCCTGATTAGCAGAGAGCCAGGCAATGTCTTTTCGTGTACAGATCCTGCGACAGCCACTGACACTTCCAACCTACATGCTTCCACTCTTTCCTTCCTTAGTGCATTTGGAGTTGTTTCTCACTCTGTCACATTTGTGCCCCTCAGCCGAGTCTAGCAACTTAAGTTAGTCAATAGAGGCGTGAATTTACATCCTATCTCTGCCTAAACATGGCGCAAGGGTTAACTGTGAGCTGTGGGTGGGGCTCGTCGGCTCCCGCCACTGACAGGACGGTACAGCACCCAGCACCAGAAGAAGAGAGTTCCTCAGGCAGCCAGTGAGAGCGGATAAGGGAATCCACTTCCAGATAGTATTTATCTAATACATTCTATAAAGTGATAGCCAGATTCTGGTTGCTATTGGCAACCTCTCCACCTGAACCATGCGGACTCATAATCAAATTAATACATTGTTTTATTGGATGCGGCCTGGGTATTAGTCGGTCGTTATAGGGGGTATGACCATGGGGCCTCTCTCCATGTTACTATGGGCACCATCCATTTGTAGCTCTCTCTGCACGTGGGTACAGCCGTATGCAGCATGAAGCTGTGTTATATCTGCCTCAGATCAGTGCGGATTAAATAATCAAACAGCAGATACTGCAAACAGGACCGGTATTTACAGGCCAGACCCAGTTCCCTGCGCTATCTTTATTATTTTTATGATGTAGGCATATAAATGTATGGACATTAAATATATTTCTGTCACAGCTTTGTCTCTTTCTTATCATCACTTACGTAAAAGCGCCGGCCATTCGCCAGTTTTGCTTTGTGTTTCTATGGCTTAAATAATCCTGAGGTGGTGAAATCTGCTTTCAGCGAAATGGCCGTCCTGTCAGTGAGTAAACTAATCTGACTTCACCGCTGTGCAGCTAAGCGCCGGGTTAGAGACCAGCGTATGCTGTAACGCCCGTGGGGAAAGACCAGTGAGTGATAACTAGATTTCGGTTGACTTGTCTGAGAGGTATTTGTGTTGGGTAATTGCTAATCGTCTGCTGACGAGCCCACACGGACTCTTCTCTGTAACGGAGAGCAGATCGCGTCCCTGTGGGGTCTGATGTGTTTCCTGAGAGATGGGTCCAGACAGTCGTATCAATAAGGAGACGTCTGACAGACAAACGCAACATTCTCTTTAACGGTCGTCTGTTAAAATACCAGGAACCCTCTGTGCTGTTTACACTGGAATTCCAGAAATAGGAAGAAATGAGTTAAATGATTTGAAAAGTGAATACAATTCCGTAAATCTAACCCAGTGGTTCCCAAACGCGTTCCTCAGATCATCCCAACAGTCCATGGCCCTCATTCCGAGTTGATCGGTCGCAAGGCGAATTTAGCAGAGTTGCTCACGCTAAGCCGCCGCCTACTGGGAGTGTATCTTAGCATCTTAAAATTGCGACCGATGTATTCGCAATATTGCGAGCACAAACTACTTAGCAGTTTTAGAGTAGCTCCAGACTTACTCTGCCTGTGCGATCAGTTCAGTGCTTGTCGTTCCTGGTTTGACGTCACAAACACACCCAGCGTTCGCCCAACCACTCCCCCGTTTCTCCGGCCACTCCTGCGTTTTTTCCGGAAACGGTAGCGTTTTCAGCCACACGCCCATAAAACGCCGTGTTTCCGCCCAGTAACACCCATTTCCTGTCAATCACATTACGTTCGCCGGAGCGATGAGAAAGCCGTGAGTAAAAATACTTTCTTCATAGCAAAGATACTTGGCGCAGTCGCAGTGCGAATATTGCGCATGCGCACTAAGCGGAATTTCACTGCGATGCGATGAAAAATACCGAGCGAACGACTCGGAATGAGGGCCCATGTTTTCAGGATATACTTGCTAAAGCACAGGTGACTGAAATAGTACCACGGTCCGTTTTTATTATGCCATCAGTCCGCAAGCAGGGCTATCCCTAAAACCTGGACTGTTGGGGTGCCTTGAGGACTACGATTGGGAACCTCTGGTCTAACCCCTTATTCAGAGTGTGGAAGCTACAATACATCTTGTATCTGTTTGTTGCGTTAGGGGACTCCTAACATTGTATATAATACTTTTATTGTCTTTTATTCATGGGTTCTGTAGCACCGGGAAAGAGCAGCACAGCTGACAATAAGTTACATGAGTACAGACTATTACAGACAAGCCAAGTTTCCCATGAATACATAATTACTGTGAGCAATTAGCGTAATTATGGAGGCCTTTAAAGATCACTCCAGCTAAGTCAAATTTTGTATCCTGCATCCCTTGGCTAACACATAACAGAGGTGCTGGGGTTCCGCGCTGCCAGCGACACTGTGTTATGTGCAGAATAAAACAGTCTTGCGCCATTTTCTGATGCCGCGCGAGAGCCAGATATCTAGATCCGTGTATGCTTTAGCCAACAGGTTCGTAGAGGTGCTATTTGTGGCCCATCGGGTGGATCGGCTGGATCACTTCTGGCATCACTGGGGCCTGTGCACGCGTCAGAAAATGGCCACACGTGGGTTAATAGCATTTGCCAACATGTCTATCAGTAATTCTCTCACCACAGTCTGATCATTATCGGGGATTGCAGTCATCCTCGGTATGTGAAAGTCTTGTTTCCCAAGGAGTATTATGGAAGTGGAGGTAACTGTCCGTCACTTGCAGGAAAGTCTCTTCCGGCTGAATAGCAGAATGGAAAGTGATTGGCAGTTACCTCCACTCTGACGGCAGGAGCGCAACGGTGCAATAAATATAATCTACCAAAACCAGCGCTGTGCTCCCCCCCCCCCCCTGAATAGCGGAATGGAAAGTGATTGGCAGTTACCTCCACTCTGACGGCAGGAGCGCAACGGTGCAATAAATATAATCTACCAAAACCAGCGCTGTGCTCCCCCCGAATAGCAGAATGGAAAGTGATTGGCAGTTACCTCCACTCTGACCGTAGGAGCGCAACGGTGCAATAAATATAATCTACCAAAACCAGCGCTGTGCTCCCCCCGAATAGCAGAATGGAAAGTGATTGGCAGTTACCTCCACTCTGACCGTAGGAGCGCAACGGTGCGATAAATATAATGTAACAAAACTCCCTCCCTGAATCCCCAACCAGCCTCATCGCTAGAACGCTGCGGCAGGTGATGGGGGGCTGCAAAATACACCGATTTATCCACGTCTTCATCGTTGTGTTTTATTGGTTAGAATAGTTTACCAATGAGCTACCAGGCGGGTGTGACACAACGTATGAGCGAGGTTTGGGAACTGCAAGTGTGAAGGATGTTTATGAGGTTTCTCTGCAAGCCTGACGGGCAGTAAGTGCAGCGGGTAGGCTGATGTCATCTCGCTCTTGTTTTGCAGGAACTCGCCAGCTGCGGCTGGAACAAGAAGGAAAAACACAGCCTTGCCCCAAATGTTGTCGCCTTCACCAGACGATTTAACCAGGTACCAGCTGCTCAGTGGGTGTTGCCGGGGGAAGGGGGGGGGGGGGTGGAATGGGAGGGGGAGGGGGGTGACACAGAAGCTGAAACAATGGAATATCTGACAGGTTACAGTATGTGCCTTTTGTGATGTTATCAAATGAGCCAAATAAGAAAACACCATGCAAAAATACTGCCAAATTATAATCGTTTATGGTGTTTACTTCACTTTACTGGAACAAGTCCTGGTGCTTCCTGCAATCACCTGTTTAATACTCAGAAACACACTGTTGCTGCAGCCTGATAGGTTGAGAATAACCTTCTTGACCAACCTCTGTAACCACTGGAAACAAAGTAGGCTGTTTCTTCTTTCCTATGGGACATTTATGAGTGCGGTAACACTGAGCCTGGTAATTACTGCAGTTATTAGAGGGAACCCCAACATCTGTAGAATGTGTCTCCCTGTAAGATGTCCTCCAGTCTGAGACATCTCCAAGCTTGAAGTAACAAAATATGTATCTATAGAGCAATCCCTAACACCTCCCTCCTTGTGCATGATGGTCGATCCCACGCACGTTGCAGCTGATGCAGAACGGAACGCAAATCTGACGTAATTTCTGCTACTCTGCATGCACGTAACTAAATGCGGCCGGATCCTCACGGTTGGTGTTGTAGTTGTCATTATCAGCCCTATCTCTGGTGCGAAACAGGCATAATTATGTGTACGCTCAGCACAGCACAGTCGCTATTTCCCCGACACGTCATCACTGAGCTCTGCCTATCTGCTACACCCACAAGGGGAACATGCATGTAGGTGGCCCATGGCTTAGAATTGCCCTTGCGTGCGCTTGACTCTGGAACAGGGCGCAGTGTAAAAGCACGCAGGATACGTCTGCAAAACCGGCTAGCTTTCCGCTCTGCATCAACTGCCATTATGTCTAAGAACACCTACGTAGCAAACTCCACACACATCGCGCCTAATTCAGACCTGATCGCTAGGCTGCGTTTTCATACAGCGGGCGATCAGGTCTAAACTGCGCAAGAGTATGCACCGCAATGCCGCAGGCGTGTCGTACAGGTACAAAGCGGATCGCCGCTCAGTGATGGGTTTGTGTGAAGAATCCATTCGCACAGGCGAACGCAAAGAGATTGACAGGAAGAGGGCGGTTGTGGGTGGCAACTGGGAGTGGTTGGAAAAACGCAGGCGTGTCCATTCGCTTGCAGGGCGGGTGTCTGACCTCAGTTCCGGTCCCGGACAGGTTGAAGTGATCGCTGCGGCTGAGTAAGTCCTGGGCTGCGCAGAGGCTGCACAAGATCTGTTTGTACAGCTCGGCTACACACTATGGGATGCCTGAGACCCTCAGAGGCTGGGCGATCTCACTATGAGATACCTGAGACCCTCAGAGGCTGGGTGATCTCACAATGGGATGCCTGAGACCCTCAGAGGCTGGGCGATCTCACTATCAGATGCCTGAGACCCTCAGAGGCTGGGTGATCTCACTATCAGATGCCCGAGACCCTCAGAGTCTGGGTGATCTCACTATCAGATGCCTGAGACCCTCAGAGGCTGGGTGATCTCACAATGGGATGCTTGAGACTCTGAGGCTGGGTGATCTCACAATGGGATGCCTGAGACCCTCAGAGTCTGGGTGATCTCACAATGGGATGCCTGAGACCCTTAGAGGCTGGGCGATCTCACAATGGGGTGCCTGAGACCCTCAGAGGCTGGGCGATCTCACTATGCGATACCTGAGACCCTCAGAGGCTGGGTGATCTCACAATGGGATGCCTGAGACTCTGAGGCTGGGTGATCTCACAATGGGATGCCTGAGACCCTCAGAGGCTGGGTGATCTCACAATGGGATGCCTGAGACCCTTAGAGGCTGGGTGCTCTTAGCATGGGAAGCCTGAGACCCTTAGAGGCTGGGTGATCTCACAATGGGATGCCTGAGACCCTTAGAGGCTGGGTGATCTCACAATGGGATGCCTGAGACCCTTAGAGGCTGGGCGATCTCACAATGGGGTGCCTGAGACTCTCAGAGGCTGGGTGATCTCACTATGAGATACCTGAGACCCTCAGAGGCTGGGTGATCTCACAATGGGATGCCTGAGACTCTGAGGCTGGGTGATCTCACAATGGGATGCCTGAGACTCTGAGGCTGGGTGATCTCACAATGGGATGCCTGAGACCCTCAGAGGCTGGGTGATCTCACAATGGGATGCCTGAGACCCTTAGAGGCTGGGTGCTCTTAGCATGGGAAGCCTGAGACCCTTAGAGGCAGGGTGCTCTTACCATGGGATGCTGGAGACCCTCAGAGGCTAGATGCTCTCACCATGGGATGCCTGAGACCCTTAGAGGCTGGGTGATCTCACCATGGGATGCCTGAGACCCTTAGAGGCTGGGTGATCTCACCATGGGATGCCTGAGACCCTTAGAGGCTGGGTGATCTCACCATGGGATGCCTGAGACCCTTAGAGGCTGGGTGATCTCACCATGGGATGCCTGAGACCCTCAGAGACTAGGTGATCTCACAATGGGATGCCTGAGACCCTCAGAGGCTGTATGACTTGTCTCTTGGAACCAAAACCCATTGTCTTCCTTTAAGTTCCGTTAAAGAAGTCTCTATTTACATACAACTGTGCACAGTATTTACATGGCTGCCTCAACACACTGGGGTCATGGGTTCCATTTCAACCAGGACCCCCTACTTTTGTGGAGTTTGTATGTTCTTTCCATGAGTGTGTGTCGGTAGTCTGGAATTTAGGGCCTAAGTCAGCATGGATCGCTATACAGAGATTTAGTAAATGAAGCGATTAGCAAATGACTGCACTTGCGCGAGGGGTAATAGCGACAGAAAATGCGCACAGATTGTAATCGCAATGTAGCCGCTGTTTGGCAGTAAGACGGCGTTTCTGGGCGGGACCTTGACGTTTTCTGGGTGTGTCAGAAAAAACGCAGGCGTGCCCAGGCGTTTTTAGGGAGGGTGTCTGACGTCAACGCAGACCATTTCCAGCCCGACTCAGTCGCAGATTAGTTGCAGCTTCAGACCTGCTCAGACGGCAAAAAATCTTCAATGTCCGGAAATTGCATACGCGTCTGCGAGTGTCTAGCGTTCTGCGAAGCATCGGCAAACTTGCACAGGGCGTTTTTTCTTCCTCGTGCGCCTTTCTGCATTTCTCAGAATAACGATTCATGCTGAATTAGGCCCTTTAATCTCTACTTGATTAATTTAACGTTGCTGGTTGTACGACTCCTAAGACTGTAACACTTATCTCGGCTATTAAACGTTCCTTTATATAAAGCCTGATTGGCGTTCCCTGCATTTTTGGCTTTGTAGCCCCCTCTAAAGTGACCTACACGATTTGGCAGAAGACCCCTAAGCTATTAAAAGCAATTTGCTGATTGGTATCTGAGGGTCACAACTCCCTGCGGAAGGAACGGTGGTGATATTTCCAGTTTGCACACCCTCCAGCTCACGGGGCTAGGAATGCTCTTTATATTAATGGCAGGTCGTGCCGGGAATATGTCACCGAGATCTGTTTATCATCCATGAAATCATCTGCACTTGATGCATTACGGAGACCTCCATTACCAGAAATATACGTGGAATCTGTCATCTTCATTCCTATAACACCAATGCTCAAGTCGCTTGTTTCCAAAATAGCTGCGAGTGTTTTTGCCGGTAGTTACGGTGCCCCTTGTATTGCGTGGTCCAGCTGCTATAGAGGCGTTGCTGAAATGCTCTGGAGATCACTTTCCCTGTTCCCCACGGCCTTCTGGTTTTCATCTAACTAAAGAGCGAGACCATTATAGACGCATTAGAGGCTGCACGTCTTTTATAATATAATATAATGCGTGTGCGACTGGTAAGGAATTTAGACTGTAAGCTCCACTGGGACAGAATGTGAATGATTATATAATCTCTGTGCAGCGAGCGCTGTGTATTATGACCGGTACTATAGAAATAAATGATCATAATGGAAGCAAGTGCAACGTGTGCAAACTGGGGCAAAGTTATTAGAGGTGTCCAACGGGGTGGAATCTGGCTCTGTCCTGCGCATCGTTTCATGGCCCTGCAGATGGCCGGGGCAGTAGGGTGGAGGCACGAAGCCATGTTGGGTTGTTGGCTCAGCGCAGAGTAGTAACCGCTACTGAAAGATTTAGACGTAATGAAGATAACTTTAGTTTTATGCACCTGGTCGTGGCGATAACCGTTCTACTTGCACTTTTTGGGACCGTTGCGGTGGAGAAGCCCTTAACGTGATTCTAGGTGACCGTAACCCAAGTGGCAGCACAGCATCAGGCAGCAGCGACCAAGGCGAATACAATCCTGAGATGCATTTAAAGGGGATACATATGCAAGATTCTAGCATAGTCTTACCATTTAATACTATGTAGGAGAGCGCAAGATAATTCAAATGTCAGCGCGGGCTGTCATGGCGCCCTGTAGCGCTCGCCTCATTCCGCGAGCCGTGACTGTAACGGTGGGGGATCTGTGTTCTTCTCTACCCCAGTGGGATCAGGCGATGGGTGGGCTCTGCAGTACGGCTTGTAATAACCTTTAGCAACATCCGTTATCTGGCACCGAAAAACGAATGTATTACAGAGTAAACGTGTCCTGCGGAGGTTAATGACTTGTAGACTCGGAGCTGTAATCACCGCACATACCACAAATCTGGCATGGCGGCGGATAAATGAACATGATTAGGTCATTCTTACAGGGATATAGTTTCCCTCTGTTATTTCCATCAATTGAAAGAAAAGAAAGAAAAAAAAACATCCATCAGCCGGTTGGAAACGGCCTCATCCCCTGCCCACCGAAACGATTAGTCCGTTCAACAGTAAATCCGCAGAACTGCCGGGAATTCACTCTCTGACGCCAATGCCAGGTCTTACCATCTGCTGCCGATGTCACAGCAGTAAGCAGCTGGAGGCACAGGCGTTGGCGTTGTATTGGCAGCCACGTGGCAATGGCATTGCTGAGCGTTCACCTACTTTGTGGGCGCAGGCGAGACCTTTAATGGAAAGGAACTTTGTTAGGCAGCTCCGTCTGTTGTGTCGTCGTCCTGATAAAAATACTGTATGCATAAATAAAACCCAGTTATTACCAGGCTGGTCGTAACTAACCACTGCTGGCTGTCCTGTCCTGGAGCACTAGTGTGCAGATGGAGCAGGCTTTAGTGGTGCGGTCTGGCAGTGGGTAAGGTGGGGGCAGTGCTCGGATAGAACAGAAGAACAATACACCAGCTATTCAGACGAGCGCTGTCAGATACTTGTGGTTACCTGTAACCTGTCGGGGGAAGAGAACAGGCAGCTGCGCTGTATACGTATGCGTTGCCTTCTATAAGAGTCCTAGGAATGACACTATGGAAAGTATCTGCCTATTACAGCACAAGGGTCATAAAGAGATCACTGTTACATAATATACCATAGACCTGAGCGGGGCCCCTCCAGCCACACAGCGGAGCGCACACGGAGGGGGGACTGGGCACTTTAATGTGTGATTGGCCGGCGATCCTGTATCTTAGCTCATTGTTACATTGCCTGGAAAATATGAAGTCTCGTTATTAATGAGGAACAAGGCGTCTGGTGTGTAAAGGGGGGGAGGGGGGGGGATAAACAAGTCTAAATGCTAATAAATGTTACAGTATTCTGCATGGTATTAAAAATTAGTAGGGACCTCTGCACAGCTCCTCCATCTGCTTACACCGGGTACACCACCTCATTCAAGCCACAGACTGAGAGTTATATAGTGGGAGGAGCAGGGTCTCCAGCAGCACAGAGTATATCAGGAGATGAGTGATGTGTCAGTGAGGACAGGGCTGCATGTGACAGGGGCAGTGACATGATGTAAGGAGGGGAATGGAGGCAGCAGGAAGCCACAGACTGAGAGTTATATAGTGGGAGGAGCAGGGTCTCCAGCAGCACAGAGTATATCAGGAGATGAGTGATGTGTCAGTGAGGACAGGGCTGCATGTGACAGGGGCAGTGACATGATGTGAGGAGGGGAATGGAGGTAGCGGGGAGCCACAGACTGAGAGTTATATAGTGGGAGGAGCAGGGTCCCCAGCAGCACAGAGTATATCAGGAGATGAGTGATGTGTCAGTGAGGACAGGGCTGCATGTGACAGAGGCAGTGACATGATGTGAGGAGGGGAATGGAGGCAGCAGGAAGCCACAGACTGAGAGTTATATAGTGGGAGGAGCAGGGTCTCCAGCAGCACAGAGTATATCAGGAGATGAGTGATGTGTCAGTGAGGACAGGACTGCATGTGACAGGGGCAGTGACATGATGTGAGGAGGGGAATGGAGGCAGCAGGAAGCCACAGACTGATAGTTATATAGTGGGAGGAGCAGGGTCCCCAGCAGCACAGAGTATATCAGGAGATGAGTGATGTGTCAGTGAGGACAGGGCTGCATGTGACAGGAGCAGTGACATGATGTGAGGAGGGGAATGGAGGCAGCAGGAAGCCACAGACTGAGAGTTATATAGTGGGAGGAGCAGGGTCCCCAGCAGCACAGAGTATATCAGGAGATGAGTGATGTGTCAGTGAGGACAGGGCTGCATGTGACAGGGGCAGTGGCATGATGTGAGGAGGGGAATGGAGGCAGCAGGAAGCCACAGACTGAGAGTTATATAGTGGGAGGAGCAGGGTACCCCAGCAGCACAGAGTATATCAGGAGATGAGTGATGTGTCAGTGAGGACAGGGTTACATGTGACAGGGGCAGTGACATGATGTGAGGAGGGGAATGGAGGCAGCAGGAAGCCACAGACTGAGAGTTATATAGTGGGAGGAGTAGGGTCCCCAGCAGCACAGAGTATATCAGGAGATGAGTGATGTGTCAGTGAGGACAGGGCTGCATGTGACAGAGGCAGAGACATGATGAGAGGAGGGGAATGGAGGCAGCAGGAAGCCACAGACTGAGAGTTATATAGTGGGAGGAGTAGGGTCCCCAGCAGCACAGAGTATATCAGGAGATGAGTGATGTGGCAGTGAGGACAGGGCTGCATGTGTCAGGGGCAGTGACATGATGTGAGGAGGGGAATGGAGGCAGCAGGAGGCCACAGACGGAGAGTTATATAGTGGGAGAAGCAGGGTCTCCAGCAGCACAGAGTATATCAGGAGATGAGTGATGTGTCAGTGAGGACAGGGCTGCATGTGACAGGGGCAGTGACATGATGTGAGGGGGGGGATGGAGGCAGCAGGAAGCCACAGACTGAGAGTTATATAGTGGGAGGAGCAGGGTACTCAGCAGCACAGAGTATATCAGGAGATGAGTGATGTGTCAGTGAGGACAGGGCTGCATGTGACAGGGTTAGTGACATGATGTGAGGAGGGGAATGGAGGCAGCAGGAAGCCACAGACTGAGAGTTATATAGAGGGAGGAGCAGGGTCCCCAGCAGCACAGAGTATATCAGGAGATGAGTGATGTGGCAGTGAGGACAGAGCCCTATAATACTATTGGGTGAGGTGTAGCAGAGGGTAATAGGTACAGTTGTGTGGAGTGAGTCACTATGACAGTAGTGTACAGAGAACATACTGTCAGGAGAGAGGAGGTGAGATGTATGATAGGGTCCCGCCAATCTCTTATGAAGGCTGGTTTTCAGTATGACTCCTGATATTTCACACACAGCTGATTTTCCATTGTTGGCTGGAAGTTACAGTACTTTATAATGGGCTTCCTTTACATTTTTTGATGTGTGACTGTAAAGAACTACAAATCCCATCATCCTCTACCAGTAACCTGAACTTGTAGATCACTAGGAAAGTCTCAGGCTGGCAGATTCCAGACTGACTGTTACTTACCTCCCTCTACCCAAATCTCTGCGTTCCTCAGCGGTGTGCCATGCATGTACTGTGGAGCTCTGCTGGGTTTGCGCTGATTTGTGTCCGCAGTCATAGTACTGTTCTACCCAGTTACAACGTGTCTTTATTTCTCCTTTCTCTGTTGCAGGTCAGTTTCTGGGTTGTACGAGAAATTTTAACGACTCAGACCTTAAAAATTAGAGCGGAAATCCTGAGCCATTTCATCAAGATAGCCAAGGTGAGTGAGCGCGCCGGGCGTCTTCTGCATGATGGACCAATCAGGTGACTGCCCCCATTTTCAAAACTATATTAGATAAATGACAGTTATAGTCTAATTGGTCGCCCGTCTGTGAGTTTATACAAATGCTGCTAAAGCTCCTCCCCCATGTATATCCATTTGCCAGACTGTGCAAAGACAGAGACGCCCACTTTTCGCATCCGTGCTCACTGTAATACCACAATGCCACCTGGTGTGGGCTTAACGCCACCATCGTTCCCTCCATCGGCAGGTGCAGTGTCTCCATCTGACCATGGCCTCCTATGTCCGCGGCTGTGCGCCTGGGAACGCAGCTGCATGCATTGACACGCTCCCAACACTCCCCTAACACGCCCACTGACATGCCCCAACACTACCATGTCACGCCTACTGACACCCCCCCAGCACTCCCATAGCACGCCCTCTGACATGCCCCAACACTTCCATGCCACGCCTACTGACACTCCCATAGCACGCCTACTGACGTGCCCCAACACACCCATGCCACGCCTACTGACACTTCCATAGCACACCTACTGACATGATCCAAACACTCCCATGCCATGCCTACTGACACTCCCATAGCACGCCCAGTGACATGCCCCAACACTCCCATGCCACGCCTACTGACACTCACATAGCGCGCCCACTGACATGCCACGCCTACTGACACTCCCATAGCACGCCTACTGACGTGCCCCAACACACCCATGCCACGCCTACTGACACTCCCATAGCACACCTACTGACATGATCCAAACACTCCCATGCCACGCCTACTGACACTCCCATAGCACGCCTACTGACATGCCCCAACACTCCCATGCCACGCCTACTGACACTCCCATAGCACGCCTACTGACGTGCCCCAACACACCCATGCCACGCCTACTGACACTCCCATAGCACACCTACTGACATGATCCAAACACTCCCATGCCACGCCTACTGACACTCCCATAGCACGCCTACTGACATGCCCCAACACTCCCATGCCACGCCTACTGACACTCCCATAGCGCGCCCACTGACATGCCACGCCTACTGACACTCCCATAGCGCCCACTGACATGCCACAACACTCCCATGCCATTCCTGCTGACACCCCCCAAAAAAAAAACTCCCATAGCGCGCCCACTGACATGCCCCAACACTCCCATGCCACGCCTAGTGACACACACCCAACATTCCCATAGCACGCCCACTGACATGCCCCAACACTCCCCTGCCACGCCTACTGACACACCCCCAACACTCATGAACGCTTACTGACTTGCCCCAACATTCCCATGACATGCCTACTGACACACCCCCAGCACTCCCATAGCATGCCCATTGACTTGCCCCAACATTCCCATGTCACGCCTACTGACACACCCCAACATTTCCATAGCACGCCCACTGAATTGACCATTGTTGCGCACCACTTCTCAGTCACCACCCAGGAACGCCCATCATTTTTCCACCACCTTTTTGATACCATCTGTTCCCATTGCAGCAGCAGCTTTGTGTGTACACTCTGGGTAACGCATGCACCTTGCGGGTTTTTATGCGCAGTTGCAAAAATTCACTCCGCTACGTAAATGATTGCCGCGTAGTGGTCATATATAAAATGAAATACATGAAGTAGCCTTGACAGGTGCATACAGATGTACCTGTGCTTGGCTTATAGAGGGAAGGTATAGCCACGTTTCCGTCTGCAGCGGTTCCAGTAAATGATTCCACATAAGTAGCTACGGTTTCTGTGCGGCCGGTGGCTGCTGTCTAGTTGCCGTCGCTTGAATCCAGCCCTGGATTTGCCAAAATAAAGAGTGCAAATCAGATGTTATTACAGGATTTATGCTGATCGGTAGCAGTTTCACGACTGCGCTCAGACAAATATAAACACAGAAGCTGTACGGAATAAATTGCTCTGTCCAGAGTGTGTTTGGTGCGATAAATCACGTTATTATTTCAGTGTCAGACTTGTGTACTGAGAAACGTCAAGCAACTTGGAAAGTGAATCGATTATACAAACATACTTTTACCATTGCAAATAGAAATTGTATAAAGTGTGTATATAAACCCACACACACGTGTGTCAGCCATAGTTACTGCAGGGGTGAGTTGAGCGAATCTGTGCGCAGTTCTCCCTGCACTCCTGCCACGCGCCTTCGCTCAGCCTAGCTTACGTGCGAATGCTGCGTTACCGCCTAGTTGCGCCCATTCAGATGTAAGTGAAGACGGGCCTGAGCTGCGTTCATCTGTGAATTACCCATATACGCGTACACCGGTCTACAGAGCATGTGTCGTGCTCCTCATCTGAAAAGATTCATCCGCAAAACTGATTCACGTCATCTCTGTATCGCCCCAATTGTCTTCTGTGGGAGACGCACAGGCTGCCTCACACGCGGCGGTGACAGTAGGCAAAGGCCGGCCAATAGGAGATCAAAGCTAGGCGCTGCGTAACGCCCGGCTCACCTGTTGACATGCAGAATTATAGTTTTCAGACCTCAGTCGCCCACGTTATGGATCGTCATTGGGGCGTTGCTTGTCTAGTTATTAATTAAAGATAATTCAGCACCTTTTCTACCAGCTACTAAATTTCCCTTCTCCCCGTTCAATGCATAATCAGATTAGATCAAATAGATGCCATGTACGTCTCCAGGTGGAAAAGCCTGCTGAACCTAACGCGTTTCGCCCTCCTCTGTGCCCTGATAACTGTTAGTACAGACTGTCACCGTTACTGTTTCTGCCACTTGTTGTTTTGTTAGTTTTAAGAAATATTTAACTTTTTTTTTAAATCTTTGCAGAAACTTCTAGATCTGAACAACCTCCACTCCTTGATGTCCGTGGTTTCTGCGTTGCAGAGTGCGCCCATCTTCAGGCTGTCGAAGACCTGGGCTGTGAGTCTTCTTTCATGATTATTAATGCTCCTGGTGGGATTTCTCTGCTCCGAGCTATCGGTCAGATCTCACGGCCTCTCTCCGGGACGCTTCCCCTCTCATGAGTCACAGCCTTTCAACTCGGAATGAATGGATTCCAAATATTGTTTTAGTGTTCAGCCTCCATCTCCCTGTGCCATTAATAGAAGTGTGAATGTGGACTCGTGGCCGATATACATCCTCATACACTTACGTCATGGTATCCACGCTCAGAACGTCCAGCTGTGGTTTCAGCTTTCTAGATGCCATTTTTTGGTGTACTAGTTAATTACCGCATTGCTCTGAGTAGCTGAGGGTAGCTAGTTACCGCATTGCTCTGAGTAGCTGAGGGTAGCTAGTTACCGCATTGCTCTGAGTAGCTGAGGGTAGTTAGTTACCGCATTGCTCTGAGTAGCTGAGGGTAGCTAGTTACCGCATTGCTCTGAGTAGGTGACGGTAGCTAGTAACCGCATTGCTCTGAGTAGCTGATGGTAGCTAGTTACCGCATTGCTCTGAGTAGGTGACAGTAGCTAGTTACCCCGTTTCTCTGAGTAGGTGACGGTAGCTAGTTACCGCATTGCTCTGAGTAGGTGACGGTAGCTAGTTACCCCATTGCTCTGAGTAGCTGAGGGTGGCTAGTTACCCCATTGCTCTGAGTAGCTGATGGTAGCTAGTTACCGCATTGCTCTGAGTAGGTGACAGTAGCTAGTTACCCTGTTTCTCTGAGTAGGTGAGGGTAGTTAGTTACCGCATTGCTCTGAGTAGGTGAGGGTAGTTAGTTACTGCATTGCTCTGAGTAGGTGACGATAGCTAGTTACCACATTGCTCTGAGTAGGTGACGGTAGCTAGTTACCACATTGCTCTGAGTAGGTGACAGTAGCTAGTTACCGCATTGCTCTGAGTAGGTGACGATGGCTAGTTACCGCATTGCTCTGAGTAGGTGACGGTAGCTAGTTACCGCATTGCTCTGAGTAGGTGACGGAAGCTAGTTACCGCATTACTCTGAGTAGGTGACGGTAGCTAGTTACCACATTGCTCTGAGTAGGTGACGGTAGCTAGTGACCACATTGCTCTGAGTAGGTGACGGTAGCTAATTACCCCATTGCTCTGAGTAGGTGACGGTAGCTAGTTACCCCATTGCTCTTAGTAGGTGACGGTAGCTAGTTACTCCATTGCTCTGAGTAAGTGACAGTAGCTAGTTACCACATTGCTGTGAGTAGTCGAGGGTAGCTAGTTACCCCATTGCTCTCGGTAGGTGACGGTATCTAGTTACCGCATTGCTCTGAGTAGGTGACGGTAGCTAGTTACCACATTACTCTGAGTAGGTGACGGTAGCTACTTACCACATTGCTCTGAGTGGGTGACGGTAGCTAGTGACCACATTGCTCTGAGTAGGTGACGGTAGCTAGTTACCCCATTGCTCTGAGTAGGTGACGGTAGTTAGTTACTCCTTTGTTCTGAGTAGGTGACGGTAGCTAGTTACCCCATTGCTCTGAGTAGGTGACGGTTGCTAGTTACCCCATTGCTCTGAGTAGGTGACGGTAGTTAGTTACTCCATTGCTCTGAGTAGGTAACGGTAGCTAGTTACCCCATTGCTCTGAGTAGGTGACGGTAGCTAGTTACCCCATTGCTCTTAGTAGGTGACGGTAGCTAGTTACTCCATTGCTCTGAGTAGGTGATGGTAGCTAGTTACAACATTGCTCTGAGTAGCCGAGGGTAGCTAGTTACCCCATTGCTCTGAATAGGTGATGGTAGCTAGTTACCCCATTGCTCTGAGTAGGTGACGGTAGCTAGTTACCCCATTGCTCTGATTAGGTGACAGTAGCTAGTTATCCCATTGCTCTGAGTAGGTGACGGTAGCTAGAGTCTCGTTGATCAGGTCTCTATGGTCCCTGATAAATACATAGGTTGCATAGGAGCCAGTTGGAAACTTTGTGCGTTACTCATTCATATGCGGAGACTCTGGGGAGTTATTCAGAGATGGGCGCAGATCGTTGAATACGCCGCAAGCTCTGCGTCCAGGGCGGACACATCAATTTTAAGGTTGACCGAGGCTGCGCTGGCAGGCGGTCCGCCCCATTTTTTTTTTAAGCGGAGCAGCTGAGTGTGATGTCACGCAGCCCCACCGAAAACGCTCGCGACACCCCCCCCCCCGTACTGGCTGCCACGCCCCTGCAACGCTGTGTTGACGACCCCGATGGCCGCCGCTGTCACTCAACTTGCAGACGCATTCTTTGGGGATGCGCCCGCAATGTGGGCCCTCTGTTCCATGATTCTGTGTTACGATGAGACACAGTAGGGGAGATGTATCAATTCTTGGTGAGAAATATAATGAAGAAGGTTCCCATAGGAACCCGATCAGCTTCTGTGCTTTATCTAGCGCAGTGTATGAAATGACAGCTAGCAACTGATTGGTTACTCTGGCAACGTCTCCACTTAATCTCTCTCCAAGGCTTGATACATCTGTCCCCATATCTCTGTGAATTCTGTCCTGGAATAAAGGCGGCCACGCGCTGTGGAGGGTATTACTCGGTAACCCCAAATACACTATATAACCAACGCGAAGTGTTAATGACAGTTGTCGCCATAGTGATAAAACATTACACTAGAAACAAATATTCCGCTTTTTCTTTAGATTGTAATCTTATTTGTTTAGTCTGAAAATTTTTATTTTTTTTATTTTTCTAATGGAAACGTATATACGAAAAACATATGTGTGGAAACTAGGCTCGGTGAGACATTTCTAAGAATCCGGAATGCTTTAAGGGCTACGTATAGCAGCAGAAAGTTATATTCTCTCTCCATGCGTAAGGAGGGCTAACCTGTCATGCAGAACAACATGGCGAGTTTTCTGCAACTCCTTATTATGATAATCTATACATATAATAAAAATGAGGGTTGTGTCTGTACATAGCCATTTTTATTAGGCATATGCTTCTAGGGACTGTTTATGAACTATGCAGACGACAAAAAATGTGTGTCCGTTCCGTCATTACGCAAAAACTTCTGGATGGCGTTGTCGCTATTGTACACCTTAGTGACCTGGAGAGAGACTGAGGTAGTGTGATCTCGCTGTGACATCAGGGGGAGGAGCAATAAAGGATAAACCAGACGCTTGACACTCAGCGCACTGAAAGTTGGTGTTCCGATCATGCTTCCGCGGAACTTAGCTCCGCCCAATTTATGCAGCGGAACCTGACTTACAGTGACTGCTCTGCAGAGGAACCTAATTGAGCAGAGGTTCTAACTGGATGTGGCGCAGGTGAGACTGTCTTTATACCACGTATATACCCCTTATCCCCAACAATTGTCCTTTTCAATTCAAGCGCCTGCAGTTTCCCGTCAGCGTCTGCTTCACAACGACTATCAACAAGTCGCAGGGAAAACGCTCAGGGCTGCAGGAGTGGATCTCAGGACCAGCTGGTTCTCCCTTGGTCAGCGTTACGTGGCTTGCACAGAAGTTAGTAGCCCCAAGCATCTTTTTGTGTTATCCTGGAAGGAAAAACTGCAAATATTGTTTACAGAGACATTTTGTGATCAATGTGTACAATATAACTACACATCACAATATTAGATGGCACTACTGTCTATGCAAAATTACTTCCGCTGAGCAATAACGGACATCCACGTGAGCGAAGCCACGGACAAGCGCTAGTGATGTTTCATGTATAGTGCGCTTTTCTCTAAAAGCACTCAAAAGTGCTTATGCGAAGTCTAACCTGCGTCTATTAAATAGGCTGAACTGTGATAAAACGATAAAAGCGATTTTATAATACAGCGGGTCATAAGTAGACCCGGCCATATCCCGCTATGCAGCCTGGGGCTATCTGGTTTGCCTCCCCCATCGCAACTTCCGCCCCGAGTTACCTTGTCTGTGAGTGTTACTGTAGCTCTCCAGAATTAGACAACGAATATTCATGAGAATGTAGACTACTATGAACTTATAACACCACTGACTGAGGCACAAGGTGCCTGATGCCTCAGTGATTTCACACATTCCTATTATATTGTTAGGCTGACCGACAGTGGGGGTCATTCAGACCTGATCGCACGCTACGTTTTTTTGCAGCGCTGCGTTCAGATCAGAATTACGTATGCGTATGCTCCACAATGGGGGCGGGGATCGCCGGACAGCGGCAGGTTTAACGAAGAAAGCGATCGCACGAAGATTGACAGGAAGAGGCCGTTTGTCGGTGTCAAATGACCGTTTCTGGGGAATGTCCGGAAGAACGCAGGCGTGCCCAGCTGTTTGGTGGGAGGGTTCCTGACGTCAGCTCCTGGCTGGATCATTGCAGCGGCTGAGCAAGTCGCGTTCGCACCCCTGCACAGCGATTACCCCCTCACCCCCTGTAGGCGGCAACTATCTGATCGCAGCACTGCAAAAAAATGCCTGCGTGCTATCACATCTGAATCGCCCCTAGTATGTGCATGCTTTAACAGGGGACGTGTGGTTTCCTTTATCAGCCTTTCAGCAAATGACAATCCCCTCAGTATCGCTCTTGTTTATAAGGGGTCAGACCGCGTCCAGACTGCGCTCTTCTGTCCTGGATAATGTAAATCTCTGTCACTGGGTTTTGGCAGAGTCTCCGGTCCAGATAACACTCGGGGTTGGGAAAATGCCTCATGAGTTATAGGGAATGTGCTGATTGTAGGTATTTCTGTGCTACATTGTAACTGGCCATAATTAGCTGATAAAGCCGCGCAGGGCTAAATCTGTGCTCTTCACACCGTTCTGTTCTCCGAGTTTTGTTGTTATAATCACAGAAATAGTGAACTCGTCCGTCTAACAAATTCCAGCAGCAGCCAAGTGTCACCTCTCTACCCCGTACCCTGTATCGTCACCCCTCTAACCGTAACCGGTATCGTCACCCCTCTAACCGTAACCGGTATCTATCTGTGTCGGTAATTGTTTATTTTACAGTCTGTGAACTTTTAATTCCACAACAGAATTGTATACTTAATGATTTCCTCCTGAGTCTTTCAGCAGTGTATTTATAGTATCAGACTGAGGCCTACAATACTGCTTTGCTGAATTCATTGCACCGGATGCAGTTTCAGAACAGTTTTGTGTCATGTCTGCAGAAAATTGAAATAAACTGCCCTGGTGATATAAACACATGGCTAGAAAGCACGGAATAGAACCAGGCAGATAATGCCATTTATGGAGTCCAACTTGCAGGGTGTTCTGTATAAGCCCTTGGAATAAAGTTGTTGGAAGGTGGGATAGTCCCTTGCTGAAGGTCTTAGTGGCTGGTAATCCGCCTTATCGTGTGTTGTGCTGAGGATAATCCAACGCTTTGGCGATATTACTCTGCGCTTCGCTGCTGGTGTGCAGTTACATTCCGATGGGGACGGTTTATAACCAATGCATCGGAGCGACGTTCTCCTGTTCGCTGCCCATTCATAGGGAGCGTACACACCCCGCGCTGCACCTCTTCTCTATGAGGAATGTCTGGGCACAAGCGCGACCATCTCATCTTACCCAGTCCCGTGCCAAGGAGTTACAGTGCATGCTAGACCCGGATACTGCCACATCCCAGTGTTCTGCAGGAGAACGCAATCTCCTTGTCTCCCTCATTTCACTGCCGTATCTGTCTGTCTATGAGTCACCACTGTTGTATGCGGGATTTCTGGAATATTTGGCATGGTGCAGGCTGTTTGAGGCTAGATGTAGGAGACTCATCCCAGGCATGTAGCACACGAATCATTGATTGTGTGGGACGCCAATCCTATAACATTGTAACGAAACCATCACGATGACTACATATCTGTGTACTTGATGGGCAATGTGAATTGCTGACAGTTTAATCACAATGAATATTGCATCCGTACCATTTTTTTATGTGTGACTGCATTCATACAATGCAGCCATCCTGTGGCCGGGAGCGGCAGGAGCTGCCATCGTTCCACAGGGTCTCCGCTCATCTCCAAGCCCCCTGTACAGCCACAGCTCCGCCAGTGCTCTGGGTGCACGGTGAACGGACAGACCTATCGGACGTGAGTGTTCCGGAGTTCCATTTGTTTCTGTTGATAACAACTGATGAGGTTATAATAAGATTTGACTCACCGGTAAATCTATTTCTCGTAGTCCGTAGTGGATGCTGGGGACTCCGTAAGGACCATGGGGAATAGACGGGCTCCGCAGGAGACTGGGCACTCTAAGAAAGATTTAGTACTACTGGTGTGCACTGGCTCCTCCCTCTATGCCCCTCCTCCAGACCTCAGTTAAGGAAACTGTGCCCGGAAGAGCTGACATTATAAGGAAAGGATTTTGGAATCCAGGGTAAGACTCATACCAGCCACACCAATCACACCGTACAACTTGTGATAACTATACCCAGTTAACAGTATGAACAACAACAGAGCATCAACAATGGATGCCCACATAACATAACCCTTTATTAAGCAATAACTATGTACACGTATTGCAGAAAGTCCGCACTTGGGACGGGCGCCCAGCATCCACTACGGACTACGAGAAATAGATTTACCGGTGAGTAAAATCTTATTTAACGTCCTAGTGGATGCTGGGGACTCCGTAAGGACCATGGGGATTATACCAAAGCTCCCAAATGGGCGGGAGAGTGCGGATGACTCTGCAGCACCGAATGGGCAAACACAAGGTCCTCCTCAGCCAGGGTATCAAACTTGTAGAACTTAGCAAATGTGTTTGAACCCGACCAAGTAGCAGCTCGGCAAAGCTGTAATGCCGAGACCCCTCGGCAGCCGCCCAAGAAGAGCCCACCTTCCTTGTGGAATGGGCTTTTACTGATTTAGGATGCGGCAATCCAGCCGCAGAATGAGCCTGCTGAATCGTGTTACAGTTTCAGCGAGCAATGGTTTGTTTTGAAGCAGGAGCACCCAGCTTGTTGGATGCATACAGGATAAACAGCGACTCAGTTTTCCTGACTCCAGCCGTTCTGGCTACATAAACCTTCAAAGCCCTGACTACATCAAGCAACTTGGAATCCTCCAAGTCACGAGTAGCTGCAGGTTGGTTCAAATGAAAGGATGACACCACCTTCGGCAGAAATTGCGGACGAGTCCGTAATTCTGCCCTGTCCATATGGAAAACCAGATAGGGGCTTTTACATGACAAAGCCGCCAATTCTGACACACGCCTAGCCGAAGCTAAGGCCAATAGCATGACCACCTTCCACGTGAGATACTTTAGCTCCACGGTCTTAAGTGGCTCAAACCAGTGGGATTTCAGGAAACCCAACACCACGTTGAGATCCCAAGGTGCCACTGGTGGCACAAAAGGGGGCTGAATAGGCAGCACTCCCTTAACAAACGTTTGAACTTCAGGAAGAGAAGCCAGTTCCTTTTGAAAGAAAATGGATAGGGCCGAAATCTGGACCTTTATGGACCCCAACTTCAGGCCCATAGTCACTCCAGACTGTAGGAAGTGCAGGAAACGGCCCAGCTGGAATTCCTCTGTAGGGGCCTTCCTGGCCTCACACCAGGCAACATATTTTCGCCATATACGGTGATAGTGTCTCGCTGTCACGTCCTTCCTAGCCTTTATCAGCGTAGGAATAACTTCCTCCGGAATGCCTTTTTCCGCTAGGACCCTGCGTTCAACCGCCAGCCGTCAAACGCAGCCACGGTAAGTCTTGGAACAGACAGGGCCCCTGTTGCAACAGGTCCTGTCTGAGAGGCAGAGGCCATGGGTCCTCTGTGAGCATTTCTTGCAGTTCCGGGTACCAAGTCCTTCTTGGCCAATCTGGAACAATGAGTATTGTTCTCACTCCTCTTTTTCTTACGATTCTCAGCACCTTGGGTATGAGAGGAAGAGGAGGAAACACATAGACCGACTGGAACACCCACGGTGTTACCAGTGCGTCCACAGCTATCGCCTGAGGGTCTCTTGACCTGGCGCAATACCTTTCTAGCTTTTTGTTGAGACGGGACGCCATCATGTCTACCTGTGGCAGTTCCCATCGATTTGTAATCTGAGTGAAGACTTTGTGATAAAGTCCCCACTCTCCTGGGTGGAGGTCGTGCCTGCTGAGGAAGTCTCCTTCCCAGTTGTCCACTCCCGGAATGAACACTGCTGACAGTGCTTGCACATGATTCTCCGCCCAACGAAGAATCCTGGTGGCTTCCGCCATCGCCACTCTGCTTCTTGTGCCGCCCTGGCGGTTTACATGAGCCACTGCGGTGATGTTGTCTGACTGAATCAGCACCGGTTGGTTGCGAAGCAGAGGCTCCGCTTGACTCAGGGCGTTGTATATGGCCCTTAGATCCAGGATATTTATGTGCAGACAAGCCTCCTGACTTGACCACAACCCTTGGAAGTTTCTTCCCTGAGTGACTGCCCCCCACCCTCGGAGGCTCGTATCCGTGGTCACCAGGACCCAGTCCTGTATGCCGAACCTGCGGCCCTCGAGAAGGTGAGCACTTTGCAGCCACCACAGAAGAGATACCCTGGCCCTTCGGGGACAGGGTGATCAGCCGATGCATCTGAAGATGCGATCCGGACCACTTGTCCAACAGATCCCACTGAAAGATCCTCGCATGGAACCTGCCGAAGGGAATGGCTTCGTATGATGCCACCATCTTTCCCAGGACTCGCGTGCAGCGATGCACCGACACCTGTTTTGGTTTTAAGAGGTCTCTGACTAGAGTCACGAGCTCCTGAGCCTTCTCCGCCGGGAGAAACAACTTCTTCTGGTCCGTGTCCAGAATCATGCCCAGAAAAGGCAGACGCGTTGTAGGAATCAGCTGCGACTTTGGGATATTCAGAATCCAGCCGTGCTGTTGCAACACTTCCTGAGAGTGTGCTACGCTGATCAGCAACTGCTCTCTGGACCTCGCCTTTATGAGGAGATCGTCCAAGTTTGGGATAATTGTGACTCCTTGTTTCGAAGGAGCACCATCATTTCTGCCATTACCTTGGTAAATATTCTCGGTGCCGTGGAGAGCCCAAACGGCAACGTCTGGAATTGGTAATGACAGTCCTGTACCACAAATCTGAGGTACTCCTGATGAGGTGGATAAAAGGGGACATGCAAGTAAGCATCCTTGATGTCCAGAGACACCATAAAATCCCCCTCTTCCAGGCTTGCAATGACCGCTCTGAGCGATTCCATTTTGAACTTGAATCTTTTCAGATAAATGTTCAGGGACTTTAAATTCAATATGGGTCTGACCAAACCGTCCGGTTTCGGTACCACAAACATTGTGGAATAGTATCCTCTTCCTTGTTGAAGGAGGGGAACCTTTACCACCACCTGCTGGAGATATAACTTGTGAATTGCCGCTAACACTACTTCCCGTTCCATGGGGGAAGCTGGCAGGGCCGATTTGAGGTAACGGTGAGGGGGCATCACTTCGAATTCCAGCTTGTATCCCTGAGACACAATCTGTATAGCCCAGGGATCCACCCGTGAGCGAACCCACTGGTGGCTGAAATTTCGGAGACGCGCCCCCACCGCTCCTGGCTCCTGTGGAGCCCCAGCGTCATGCGGTGGATTTAGTGGAAGCCGGGGAGGACTTCTGTTCCTGGGCACTAGCTGTATGGTGCAGCTTCTTTCCTCTACCCCTGCCTCTGGCAAGAAAGGACGCACCTCTGACCTTCTTGCTTCTTTGTGATCGAAAGGACTGCATTTGGTAATACGGTGCTTTCTTAGGCTGTGAGGGAATATATGGCAAAAAATTTGACTTCCCAGCCGTAGCTGTGGAAACTAGGTCCGAGAGGCCGTCCCCAAACAATTCCTCACCCTTGTAAGGTAAAACATCCATGTGCTTTTTGGAGTCGGCATCACCTGTCCATTGCCGAGTCCACAGGACACTTCTGGCAGAAATTGACATTGCATTTATTCTAGAGCCCAGTAGGCAAATGTCCCTCTGGGCATCCCTTATATATAGGACAGCGTCTTTTATATGCCCCAGGGTCAGTAAAATGGTATCCTTGTCTAAGGTATCCATTTCCTCAGACAAATTATCTGTCCACGCTGCTACAACACTACACATCCAGGCCGACGCAATTGCCGGCCTCAGTAGAGTCCCTGAATGTGTATAAACAGACTTCAGGATACTTTCCTGCTTCCTATCTGCAGGATCCTTTAGGGCGGCCGTATCCTGTGACAAAAGGGCCACCTTCTTAGATAAGCGTGTCAGAGCTTTATCTACCCTAGGGGAGGATTCCCAGCGCATCCTGTCCGTTGGCGGGAAAGGGTACGCCATAAGTAACCTTTTGGAAATCAGCACTTTCCTATCGGGGGAATCCCAAGCTTTCTCACATAATTCATTTAACTCATGTGAAGGGGGAAAAGTCACCTCTTGCTTTTTCTCCCCATACATATAAACCCTCTTGTCAGGGACAGGGTTTACCTCTGATATGTGCAATACATCCTTCATTGCTATAATCATGTAACGGATGGCTTTAGCCATTTTAGGCTGCAATTTTGCATCATCGTCATCGACACTGGAGTCAGAATCCGTGTTGATATCTGTGTCAACAATTTTGGATAGTGGGCGCTTCTGAGACCCTGACGGCCTCTGCACTGTAGGATCAGGCATGGGCTGAGACCCCGACTGTCCCAATGCATCAGCTTTATCCAACCTTTTATGCAAGGAGTTTACATTATCATTTAACACCTTCCACATATCCATCCAATCCGGTGTCGGCGCCGTCGGTGGAGACACGTCATTCATCTGCACTTGCTCTGCCTCCACATAGCCCTCTTCGTCAAACATGTCGACACGCGTACCGACACACCACACACACAGGGGATGCTCTATATGAGGACAGGACCACCACAAGGCCTTTTGGAGAGACAGAGAGAGAGTATGCCAGCACACACCCCAGCGCTATATAACCCAGGAATCACACAGTAACTTAGTGTTTACCCAGTAGCTGCTGTAAATATATGATTTATGTGCCCCCCCTCTCTTTTTACCCTTTCTACCGTGAGTCTGCAGGGGAGAGCCTGGGGAGCTTCCTCTCAGTGGAGCTGTGGAGAGAAAATGGCGCTGGTGAGTGCTGAGGAAGAAGGCCCCGCCCCCTCAGCGGCGGGCTTCTGTCCCGCGATTTTATGTAAAATTAATGGCGGGGGCTCATGCATATAACAGTGTCCAACTGTATATATGCAGCTTTTGCCAGGAGGTACTTAATTGCTGCCCAGGGCGCCCCCCCCTGCGCCCTGCACCCTACAGTGACCGGAGTGTGTGGGTTAGTGTGGGCGCAATGGCGCACAGCTGCAGTGCTGTGCGCTATCTCATATGAAGACAGGAGTCTTCTGCCGCCGATTTTGACGTCTTCTTGCTTCAACCCGCCGGCTTCTGTCTACTGGCTCTGCGAGGGGGACAGCGGCGCGGCTCCGGGAACGGACGACCAAGGTTAGGTTCCTGTGTTCGATCCCTCTGGAGCTAATGGTGTCCAGTAGCCTAAGAAGCGCAACCTAGCCGCAGTTAGTAGGTTTGCTTCTCTCCCCTCAGTCCCACGTAGCAGAGAGTCTGTTGCCAGCAGAAGCTCTCTGAAAATAAAAAACCTAACTAAATACTTTCTATCTAGCAAGCTCAGGAGAGCTCACTAAAATGCACCCAGCTCGGTCCGGGCACAGATTCTAACTGAGGTCTGGAGGAGGGGCATAGAGGGAGGAGCCAGTGCACACCAGTAGTACTAAATCTTTCTTAGAGTGCCCAGTCTCCTGCGGAGCCCGTCTATTCCCCATGGTCCTTTCGGAGTCCCCAGCATCCACTAAGACGTTAGAGAAAGAGGTATTAACCGTTATCCGCTCCCGTTTTGTCCCTGTTACATGATCTGGGTTCCTCTGATTGGCATTAGCAATGTCGTCAGATGTAATCGTGGTCATATTATTCTTAGCAATAATTTTAACGTGTGCAAGATTTATAGCACTGAAGGTGCCATAAGAAGCTCTGCATGGCCAGACGCCGTTCCGCTGTGTTCCGCATTATACGTCTGGTATGGATTCCAGGGGTTATATGTGCCAGAGCGGTGTCCTAATGCTCTGCTGGGATGACCTGGGCTGCAGTCTGCTCTATAGATGTACGTAAACCATCCGCTAAGGTGGGATTTCCCTTGTAGGGTCAATGCTTTGTGACCGGCGCACAGTGCCGCAGAACTCCGTCCAGCCTGTGTCATTGTCACGTAGCCCACATTTAAAAAAAAAAAAATATTGTTGATTATAAAGATAAATTCCACCATAAAACATGCAGATTCATATATTAATCCGTGGGATATTTAGTTGCCAGTACAAAAAGTTGCCTCCAGTGGGGCAATTCTGCTCCGTATGGCCCCTCCCACTTACCACGCCAGTCTGTGTTACCTTCTTTGTAGGTGTTGACTCTGACGTCGAAGCTTATCTGCCCAGTGTGGCAGGCAGCGTGGTGATGAGGTCACAGCGTTTAGTGCTGGCGTGATGCGTGCGGGGTGCAGTAAGGGATGGACGGTGCAGGTTACTGTCTAAGGCGCACATTCTGGTCTAGCTGAGAAGAAAGCTGTTTTAGAGGGGAGTTTTTCATGGTAATTTGACCACCAGGTGGAATCATTCCTATGTACTCTCTGATGCCCTTGTATCGCCCATTCTTTGGGCTTATATCCTTTATGGGATATTTGTATAAATATAATGTGACCTGGTTTTTGCCAGTTTATAAACCCACACCAGCGACTTAGTCCCAGGGAAACCTCATTTGTACGTTCAGTTGTTTGCGTAGTAAATCCGCCTGTAACTCTGAAGCATAACTCGGCGTTTAGGAGACGCAGGTTATATTGTGCTGGGACTGGGGAACGTCTGGAAAAGGAACGCGCTTTGTACGATTCGTCGCGGGTTTGGAATATCACTGGGCTGACACCTGTGCCATAATGGATGACGATCCAGCTAATCTCTTGGATAAAATGGTTCTCAGACTCCCTGTGAGCGTTGTGTAAATGGTGTCTTGGATAATAGGTGGTCTTGTCCCCATCAGCCAACCAAATGTTTTCTTTCATTTCATTAACCTGTGTTAGAGAAATGGCAGCTGGTATCTCATTGGTTGCTACAGGCAACATCTATTGTGGATTTCTTCACGTGTGTGTTCGGGTCTGTTTCTGCCCCGGAGCTATCGTGACTCCGTCACCTTTGTGAGAATAAATACATTTATATGCCTAATAACTGTTAGGGTCTCCTGCCCTGTGCTGCCACGTCGTCATGGCAACCGGGAGACAAGTGCTAGTGGAGTAACCTGAGCGCAGCTGATACTCCGGTTCGGGTCTTTTGCTGTGCAGTGGTTATAGGCTCTGTGCACGGCAGGGGATCCGGTGCTGGTTTTTGTGCTCACAGTCTGTGAGGTCTGAGTGGGGCGTGGACAGCACCTGCTTTATAAGGCCTCTTTTCAGGGTAAGCAGATGCTGCTGAATCTTTGTTGGTTAGTCAGTTCATGAAAGTTAGCCAGTACTGTGTAGCTTTGTATTTGTTTGTTGCTTACTGCAAATAGGCCTGGGGATTTGGTATTACACTCTGCCAATCCAGACCTAGCAGTAAGACTGGAGTCAGTCGTTTAGCTTGCTGGGGTTCTGTTACCACTCTGTGAACTTAGCAAGTTTGCGGCTGTATTCTAAGACTTGCCTGTCTAATCCTGTCTCACTGTGCTAGGTGTCAGGGGTCAGTTTAGTGGCAGTAAGCTAAAACCTGTGCACTGCAAGTGAGAAATAGGATTGTGGAGACTCTCCTTGTGTCTATCATTCCATCTCTGACCAAGGAGTTTACTGCCACACCCGTTGGTAACCCTTTAGGGTTTTGCTGTTGCCCTTAGCAACAGCATTTCGGGTTCTCTATGTATTAAAACACAACATCTTGCTTTTTCCATCTGTGCAGTTCTAATACAAAGGAGATACCCAGTTCCTTAGCCTCTGGGCTTCTCTGTTCACTTTGTGTGTATTTTGTTACCCTATTACCTTCTGTGTACGTTATGTCATATTCCCCAGTTTGTCTGTGAGTCCATTTGTTTTGCATAACAGTTCAAACACCAGTACATTCCTGCAGACACTGGAGTGCATAACAGTTCTGACACCAGTACTTTCCTGCAGGCACTGGTGTGCATAACATATTCAGCAGCCTAATACTCCTGTTGAAATTTTGTGGGAATATGGAGCATACCCCTCAAAATACGTTGCAACAGGTGGTCGATCAGGTGCAGGTCCTGACTCGACAATTTAATGATTTGTCCATTAAAATGCACACCTCCCAGGCTGCTGGTGGAGCTCCCGCAGCAGCAGCACCTGCAGGGGTTAAGGAGCCGAAAGTAAATCTCCCGGATCGTTTTTCTGGAGATCGCTCGCAGTTCTTTTGTTTCAAGGAGAGCTGCAAGCTATACTTCCGGCTTAGGCCTCAGTCTTCTGGGTCGGAGATTCAGCGGGTGGGCATAGTGATTTCCTTGCTACAAGGAGACCCACAGGTCTGGGCATATGGGTTGCAGCCTGACTGTCCGTCGCTTAAAAGTGTTGATGCTTTTTTTACGGCACTGGGCATGGTGTATGATGACCCTGACAAGACGGCCTCAGCCGAGGCTCAGATTTCGATCCTTAAGCAAGGGCGAAGGCCAGTTGAGGTTTACTGTATGGAGTTTCGGAGGTTGGCCCATGATACCCAGTGGAATGACCCAGCCCTGAGACACCAGTACCGAAGAGGTCTTTCTAACCAGATAAAGGACCAACTGGTACAATATCCCTTGCCTGATAGCTTGGATCAGCTCATGCAGTTATCCATCCGGGTGGATAGACGGCTGAGAGAGCGTAGGCTTGAAAGGGAGACAGAGATTTCCTTCCTTCCCAAGGGAACCTCAGACTCTGAGGAATTTTCTGAGGAGCCTATGCAGATTGGGGCTACCCGCCTCTCCTCGCGTGAGAAGACGCGGAGGAGACAGCAGGGGTTGTGTTTGTACTGTGGGAATAAAGGTCATGTGGTAGTATCATGCCCAGAAAAGCCGGAAAACTTCAGGGCCTGAGGGTGATGGGAAATATCCTGTCAGGCCAGAAGTCAGAATTTCCCAAGAAGACTTTTATCATTCCGGTGACCTTGAAGATCCTCGGTCAAACTGTCAAGACTGAGGCCTTTGTGGACAGTGGGGCCGACGGGGTTTTTATGGACCGCCAATTCGCCCTGAAACACTCTGTTCCCTTAGTACCCTTGGCATCGGAAATTGAGATTTGTGGGTTAAACGGGGAACCATTATCCCAAGGTAAAATTACCTCTTGCACTAGCCAGATTTCTTTGTTTATTGGAGCCACACACTCTGAAAAATTGTCCTTTTATGTGACTGTCTGTACTTTTGCCCCATTGGTGTTGGGGTTACCCTGGTTAAGGGCCCACAATCCTCAATTTGACTGGGTCTCTAGGGAGATTCTTAGTTGGGGTACTGATTGTTTCAGGAGTTGCTTGAGCCTTCCAGTCAGGCTCTCGCAGCTAAGTTTGCCAGGGTGTTATGCAGATTTTGCGGACGTGTTCTCCAAAAAAGTTGCAGAGGTACTACCTCCCCATCGCCCCTATGACTGTGCCATTGATTTGTTGCCAAATGCTAAGCTTCCCAAGAGCAGGTTGTACTCCCTGTCACGTCCTGAGACTCAGGCTATGGCAGAGTACATTCAGGAGAACTTGGCTAAGGGATTTATCAGACCTTCACAGTCTCCAGTTGGGTCGGGGTTCTTCTTCGTGGGTAAAAAGGACGGTTCGTTGCGACCCTGCATCGACTTCAGGGAATTGAACCGTATCACGATTAAAAACTCATACCCACTGCCTCTCATTTCGGTCTTGTTTGACCAGCTTCGTACTGCCACCATTTTTTCTAAGATTGACCTACGCGGTGCGTACAATCTAATCCGAATAAGAGAGGGGGATGAATGGAAGACTGCCTTTAATACCCACTCAGGGCATTATGAATATTTGGTGATGCCTTTTGGGCTCTGTAATGCCCCGGCAGTCTTCCAGGATTTCATGAATGATGTGCTCAGGGAATATTTGGATAGATTCTTAGTTGTATACTTAGATGACATCCTAATCTTCTCCCATTCCCTGGAGGAACATCGGAAGCATGTACGCTTAGTCCTCCAGAAACTCAGAGACCACCGGCTTGGGGCGAAGCTGGAGAAGTGCGAATTTGAAGTTCAGCAAATCGCATTTCTAGGATATATTATCTCCCCAGAAGGTTTCCAAATGGAGGGTTCCAAGGTACAGGCAGTCCTGGATTGGGTGCAGCCCACTAGTTTGAAGGCGCTTCAGCGTTTCCTGGGCTTTGCAAATTTTTATAGACGATTTATCGCTGGATTTTCGTCTATAGTGGCGCCCTTGGTGGCACTCACTAAGAAAGGGGCGGATGTTGCTCACTAGTCTTGTGAGGCTAAAGCGGCTTTTGCCCGTCTCAAAAGGGCATTTGTTTCGGCCAAGGTGCTGCGACACCCAGATCCAGAGCGTCCTTTTGTGGTGGAGGTGGATGCCTCTGAGATGGGTATTGGGGCAGTGCTTTCTCAGATGGGAGTGTCTGATAATCGCCTTCATCCCTGTGCTTACTTTTCCCGTAAATTTTCGCCTGCCGAGATGAATTATGACGTGGGTAACCGGGAATTGTTGGCTATTAAGGATGCACTCGAGGAGTGGAGACACTGGCTTGAGGGGGCTAAGTTTGTGGTCTCAATTCTCACTGACCATAAGAATCTGGCATATTTAGAGTCAGCGAAGCGTCTCAATGCCAGGCAGGCACGATGGGCTTTGTTTTTTGCTCGCTTTAATTTTTTGATAACATATCGCCCTGGGTCAAAAAACATCAAGGCTGATGCGCTCTCGCGGAGTTTTGCTCCAATCCAGGAGACCACCGAGGAGCCGTTGCCCATTGTTTCCCCATCATGTATTAAAGTGGGCATTACCCAGGACCTCTTATCATTAGTCCTTAGAGCACAGGAGCAGGCTCCTCCAGACCTTCCGGTAGGTCTTTTGTTTGTGCCTCCTAGGTTAAGACAGCGAGTGTTCCTGGAATTCCATGCCAAGAAGTCGGCAGGTCACCCGGGTATTGCCAGAACTCGGGAGTTGCTATCTAGGGCGGTGTGGTGGCCCTCGGTGGCTAAGGATGTGGATCAGTGGGTTCGGGCATGTGACATCTGTGCCCGAAATAAGACTCCTAGAGGGGTTCCTGTTGGCCCATTACATCCACTCTCTATCCCATCTAAGCCATGGACCCACATTTCAATGGATTTTGTGGTGGACTTGCCCAAATCCTCGGGGATGACAGCCATCTGGGTTGTCGTTGACAGGTTTTCGAAGATGGCGCACTTCGTTCCACTGGTTGGGCTGCCATCAGCCAGACGCCTGTCTGAATTATTTATGCTGCATGTTGTGCGTCTCCACGGGTTGCCACTTGATGTGGTCTCTGACCGCGGATCCCAGTTTGTGGCCAAATTCTGGAGGGCATTTTGTTCCGATCTCCAGATTTCTGTCAGCTTGTCGTCAGGCTACCATCCGCAGTCTAATGGGCAGACTGAAAGGGTGAACCAGTCCTTGGAGCAGTTCCTCAGGTGTTATGTCTCCAAGTGTCAGACTGACTGGGTTGCTCATCTGTCCATGGCGGAGTTTGCCTATAACAACGCGGCTCACTCTGCTACAGGGATCTCTCCCTTCCTTTGTGTGTTTGGGCATCATCCTAAGGCCAATTCTTTTGACCCCCTGGACTCCACGCCTGGTGGTTCCTCTGTGGTTTCGGTCCTTAGAGGTATTTGGCGGAAAGTGAAGAAAGCCCTTGTGTCTGTGTCATTAGTGACCAAAAGGGTTTTTGATAAGCGGAAAAGACCCTGCAGCTTCAAATTAGGAGACTTCGTCTGGTTGTCTACCAAGAATTTGAAGTTGAGACAGCCATCTCATAAGTTAGGGCCCCGGTTCATCGGCCCTTATAAGATCACCAGGGTTATCAATCCGGTGGCATTTCAGTTAGATCTGCCCCGTTCTTTGGGTATCAATAAAACATTTCATTGTTCCCTTTTAAAACGGGCGATTAGTAATCCTTCTTCCAGTGGAAGACCTTCCCCTCTTCTGATACGTGGCCAGAGGGAGTTTGTTGTTGAAAGGATTCTTGACTCCAAGGTGGTTCGGGGTCGGCTGTCATTTTTGGTGCACTGGAAGGGGTATGGCCCGGAGGAGCGGTCGTGGGTGCGCAGTTGTGATCTTCATGCCCCCAGACTGATACGCTCTTTCTTCTCGCAGTTCCCCGATAAACCCGGTGGTAGGGGTTCTTTGACCCCTCGTCAGAGGGGGGGGTACTGTTAGGGTCTCCTGCCCTGTGCTGCCACGTCGTCATGGCAACCGGGAGACAAGTGCTAGTGGAGTAACCTGAGCGCAGCTGATACTCCGGTTCGGGTCTTTTGCTGTGCAGTGGTTATAGGCTCTGTGCACGGCAGGGGATCCGGTGCTGGTTTTTGTGCTCACAGTCTGTGAGGTCTGAGTGGGGCGTGGACAGCACCTGCTTTATAAGGCCTCTTTTCAGGGTAAGCAGATGCTGCTGAATCTTTGTTGGTTAGTCAGTTCATGAAAGTTAGCCAGTACTGTGTAGCTTTGTATTTGTTTGTTGCTTACTGCAAATAGGCCTGGGGATTTGGTATTACACTCTGCCAATCCAGACCTAGCAGTAAGACTGGAGTCAGTCGTTTAGCTTGCTGGGGTTCTGTTACCACTCTGTGAACTTAGCAAGTTTGCGGCTGTATTCTAAGACTTGCCTGTCTAATCCTGTCTCACTGTGCTAGGTGTCAGGGGTCAGTTTAGTGGCAGTAAGCTAAAACCTGTGCACTGCAAGTGAGAAATAGGATTGTGGAGACTCTCCTTGTGTCTATCATTCCATCTCTGACCAAGGAGTTTACTGCCACACCCGTTGGTAACCCTTTAGGGTTTTGCTGTTGCCCTTAGCAACAGCATTTCGGGTTCTCTATGTATTAAAACACAACATCTTGCTTTTTCCATCTGTGCAGTTCTAATACAAAGGAGATACCCAGTTCCTTAGCCTCTGGGCTTCTCTGTTCACTTTGTGTGTATTTTGTTACCCTATTACCTTCTGTGTACGTTATGTCATATTCCCCAGTTTGTCTGTGAGTCCATTTGTTTTGCATAACAGTTCAAACACCAGTACATTCCTGCAGACACTGGAGTGCATAACAGTTCTGACACCAGTACTTTCCTGCAGGCACTGGTGTGCATAACATATTCAGCAGCCTAATACTCCTGTTGAAATTTTGTGGGAATATGGAGCATACCCCTCAAAATACGTTGCAACAGGTGGTCGATCAGGTGCAGGTCCTGACTCGACAATTTAATGATTTGTCCATTAAAATGCACACCTCCCAGGCTGCTGGTGGAGCTCCCGCAGCAGCAGCACCTGCAGGGGTTAAGGAGCCGAAAGTAAATCTCCCGGATCGTTTTTCTGGAGATCGCTCGCAGTTCTTTTGTTTCAAGGAGAGCTGCAAGCTATACTTCCGGCTTAGGCCTCAGTCTTCTGGGTCGGAGATTCAGCGGGTGGGCATAGTGATTTCCTTGCTACAAGGAGACCCACAGGTCTGGGCATATGGGTTGCAGCCTGACTGTCCGTCGCTTAAAAGTGTTGATGCTTTTTTTACGGCACTGGGCATGGTGTATGATGACCCTGACAAGACGGCCTCAGCCGAGGCTCAGATTTCGATCCTTAAGCAAGGGCGAAGGCCAGTTGAGGTTTACTGTATGGAGTTTCGGAGGTTGGCCCATGATACCCAGTGGAATGACCCAGCCCTGAGACACCAGTACCGAAGAGGTCTTTCTAACCAGATAAAGGACCAACTGGTACAATATCCCTTGCCTGATAGCTTGGATCAGCTCATGCAGTTATCCATCCGGGTGGATAGACGGCTGAGAGAGCGTAGGCTTGAAAGGGAGACAGAGATTTCCTTCCTTCCCAAGGGAACCTCAGACTCTGAGGAATTTTCTGAGGAGCCTATGCAGATTGGGGCTACCCGCCTCTCCTCGCGTGAGAAGACGCGGAGGAGACAGCAGGGGTTGTGTTTGTACTGTGGGAATAAAGGTCATGTGGTAGTATCATGCCCAGAAAAGCCGGAAAACTTCAGGGCCTGAGGGTGATGGGAAATATCCTGTCAGGCCAGAAGTCAGAATTTCCCAAGAAGACTTTTATCATTCCGGTGACCTTGAAGATCCTCGGTCAAACTGTCAAGACTGAGGCCTTTGTGGACAGTGGGGCCGACGGGGTTTTTATGGACCGCCAATTCGCCCTGAAACACTCTGTTCCCTTAGTACCCTTGGCATCGGAAATTGAGATTTGTGGGTTAAACGGGGAACCATTATCCCAAGGTAAAATTACCTCTTGCACTAGCCAGATTTCTTTGTTTATTGGAGCCACACACTCTGAAAAATTGTCCTTTTATGTGACTGTCTGTACTTTTGCCCCATTGGTGTTGGGGTTACCCTGGTTAAGGGCCCACAATCCTCAATTTGACTGGGTCTCTAGGGAGATTCTTAGTTGGGGTACTGATTGTTTCAGGAGTTGCTTGAGCCTTCCAGTCAGGCTCTCGCAGCTAAGTTTGCCAGGATTGCCAGGGTGTTATGCAGATTTTGCGGACGTGTTCTCCAAAAAAGTTGCAGAGGTACTACCTCCCCATCGCCCCTATGACTGTGCCATTGATTTGTTGCCAAATGCTAAGCTTCCCAAGAGCAGGTTGTACTCCCTGTCACGTCCTGAGACTCAGGCTATGGCAGAGTACATTCAGGAGAACTTGGCTAAGGGATTTATCAGACCTTCACAGTCTCCAGTTGGGTCGGGGTTCTTCTTCGTGGGTAAAAAGGACGGTTCGTTGCGACCCTGCATCGACTTCAGGGAATTGAACCGTATCACGATTAAAAACTCATACCCACTGCCTCTCATTTCGGTCTTGTTTGACCAGCTTCGTACTGCCACCATTTTTTCTAAGATTGACCTACGCGGTGCGTACAATCTAATCCGAATAAGAGAGGGGGATGAATGGAAGACTGCCTTTAATACCCACTCAGGGCATTATGAATATTTGGTGATGCCTTTTGGGCTCTGTAATGCCCCGGCAGTCTTCCAGGATTTCATGAATGATGTGCTCAGGGAATATTTGGATAGATTCTTAGTTGTATACTTAGATGACATCCTAATCTTCTCCCATTCCCTGGAGGAACATCGGAAGCATGTACGCTTAGTCCTCCAGAAACTCAGAGACCACCGGCTTGGGGCGAAGCTGGAGAAGTGCGAATTTGAAGTTCAGCAAATCGCATTTCTAGGATATATTATCTCCCCAGAAGGTTTCCAAATGGAGGGTTCCAAGGTACAGGCAGTCCTGGATTGGGTGCAGCCCACTAGTTTGAAGGCGCTTCAGCGTTTCCTGGGCTTTGCAAATTTTTATAGACGATTTATCGCTGGATTTTCGTCTATAGTGGCGCCCTTGGTGGCACTCACTAAGAAAGGGGCGGATGTTGCTCACTAGTCTTGTGAGGCTAAAGCGGCTTTTGCCCGTCTCAAAAGGGCATTTGTTTCGGCCAAGGTGCTGCGACACCCAGATCCAGAGCGTCCTTTTGTGGTGGAGGTGGATGCCTCTGAGATGGGTATTGGGGCAGTGCTTTCTCAGATGGGAGTGTCTGATAATCGCCTTCATCCCTGTGCTTACTTTTCCCGTAAATTTTCGCCTGCCGAGATGAATTATGACGTGGGTAACCGGGAATTGTTGGCTATTAAGGATGCACTCGAGGAGTGGAGACACTGGCTTGAGGGGGCTAAGTTTGTGGTCTCAATTCTCACTGACCATAAGAATCTGGCATATTTAGAGTCAGCGAAGCGTCTCAATGCCAGGCAGGCACGATGGGCTTTGTTTTTTGCTCGCTTTAATTTTTTGATAACATATCGCCCTGGGTCAAAAAACATCAAGGCTGATGCGCTCTCGCGGAGTTTTGCTCCAATCCAGGAGACCACCGAGGAGCCGTTGCCCATTGTTTCCCCATCATGTATTAAAGTGGGCATTACCCAGGACCTCTTATCATTAGTCCTTAGAGCACAGGAGCAGGCTCCTCCAGACCTTCCGGTAGGTCTTTTGTTTGTGCCTCCTAGGTTAAGACAGCGAGTGTTCCTGGAATTCCATGCCAAGAAGTCGGCAGGTCACCCGGGTATTGCCAGAACTCGGGAGTTGCTATCTAGGGCGGTGTGGTGGCCCTCGGTGGCTAAGGATGTGGATCAGTGGGTTCGGGCATGTGACATCTGTGCCCGAAATAAGACTCCTAGAGGGGTTCCTGTTGGCCCATTACATCCACTCTCTATCCCATCTAAGCCATGGACCCACATTTCAATGGATTTTGTGGTGGACTTGCCCAAATCCTCGGGGATGACAGCCATCTGGGTTGTCGTTGACAGGTTTTCGAAGATGGCGCACTTCGTTCCACTGGTTGGGCTGCCATCAGCCAGACGCCTGTCTGAATTATTTATGCTGCATGTTGTGCGTCTCCACGGGTTGCCACTTGATGTGGTCTCTGACCGCGGATCCCAGTTTGTGGCCAAATTCTGGAGGGCATTTTGTTCCGATCTCCAGATTTCTGTCAGCTTGTCGTCAGGCTACCATCCGCAGTCTAATGGGCAGACTGAAAGGGTGAACCAGTCCTTGGAGCAGTTCCTCAGGTGTTATGTCTCCAAGTGTCAGACTGACTGGGTTGCTCATCTGTCCATGGCGGAGTTTGCCTATAACAACGCGGCTCACTCTGCTACAGGGATCTCTCCCTTCCTTTGTGTGTTTGGGCATCATCCTAAGGCCAATTCTTTTGACCCCCTGGACTCCACGCCTGGTGGTTCCTCTGTGGTTTCGGTCCTTAGAGGTATTTGGCGGAAAGTGAAGAAAGCCCTTGTGTCTGTGTCATTAGTGACCAAAAGGGTTTTTGATAAGCGGAAAAGACCCTGCAGCTTCAAATTAGGAGACTTCGTCTGGTTGTCTACCAAGAATTTGAAGTTGAGACAGCCATCTCATAAGTTAGGGCCCCGGTTCATCGGCCCTTATAAGATCACCAGGGTTATCAATCCGGTGGCATTTCAGTTAGATCTGCCCCGTTCTTTGGGTATCAATAAAACATTTCATTGTTCCCTTTTAAAACGGGCGATTAGTAATCCTTCTTCCAGTGGAAGACCTTCCCCTCTTCTGATACGTGGCCAGAGGGAGTTTGTTGTTGAAAGGATTCTTGACTCCAAGGTGGTTCGGGGTCGGCTGTCATTTTTGGTGCACTGGAAGGGGTATGGCCCGGAGGAGCGGTCGTGGGTGCGCAGTTGTGATCTTCATGCCCCCAGACTGATACGCTCTTTCTTCTCGCAGTTCCCCGATAAACCCGGTGGTAGGGGTTCTTTGACCCCTCGTCAGAGGGGGGGTACTGTTAGGGTCTCCTGCCCTGTGCTGCCACGTCGTCATGGCAACCGGGAGACAAGTGCTAGTGGAGTAACCTGAGCGCAGCTGATACTCCGGTTCGGGTCTTTTGCTGTGCAGTGGTTATAGGCTCTGTGCACGGCAGGGGATCCGGTGCTGGTTTTTGTGCTCACAGTCTGTGAGGTCTGAGTGGGGCGTGGACAGCACCTGCTTTATAAGGCCTCTTTTCAGGGTAAGCAGATGCTGCTGAATCTTTGTTGGTTAGTCAGTTCATGAAAGTTAGCCAGTACTGTGTAGCTTTGTATTTGTTTGTTGCTTACTGCAAATAGGCCTGGGGATTTGGTATTACACTCTGCCAATCCAGACCTAGCAGTAAGACTGGAGTCAGTCGTTTAGCTTGCTGGGGTTCTGTTACCACTCTGTGAACTTAGCAAGTTTGCGGCTGTATTCTAAGACTTGCCTGTCTAATCCTGTCTCACTGTGCTAGGTGTCAGGGGTCAGTTTAGTGGCAGTAAGCTAAAACCTGTGCACTGCAAGTGAGAAATAGGATTGTGGAGACTCTCCTTGTGTCTATCATTCCATCTCTGACCAAGGAGTTTACTGCCACACCCGTTGGTAACCCTTTAGGGTTTTGCTGTTGCCCTTAGCAACAGCATTTCGGGTTCTCTATGTATTAAAACACAACATCTTGCTTTTTCCATCTGTGCAGTTCTAATACAAAGGAGATACCCAGTTCCTTAGCCTCTGGGCTTCTCTGTTCACTTTGTGTGTATTTTGTTACCCTATCACCTTCTGTGTACGTTATGTCATATTCCCCAGTTTGTCTGTGAGTCCATTTGTTTTGCATAACAGTTCAAACACCAGTACATTCCTGCAGACACTGGAGTGCATAACAGTTCTGACACCAGTACTTTCCTGCAGGCACTGGTGTGCATAACAATAACACACAAGCGATGCAAATACAAACTCCTGTAAGTAGTATTCGTAACCGTGAATTATGATGTCGTCACTTATAATCGCTCTGCTCTGATGTCACCACTTTGGTCATATTATGCGATATCGCATCCCTACAGCAGAGCACTAACATGAGTACATATATTGCAATGGTCCCATTCTCTGACCTATCCAGGCGTGGGTGTGGCTTTGTGTGGAAGTGGGTGTGGTTAGGCGACGGTAAGATGCCGCTGTTATTTTGTCCCAATTTTGATTTTTTTCGTAATAACTAGAAGTCTGATAATAGTTGTCTCCTTTGATGAATCCGGTCATTCTGCAGTCTCTGTAGTGTGACTGAGCCATTATCCTGTTACTGTATATCAGTGTTCATTGCTAAGTATATACTGTGACTGCTGAAAGCCAATAAAATCATTTATATCGTCGTATAATTTAGGCCCTGAGTGCTTTATGAGGTTATATAAATTCTGAGGGTTATTGCGCGCGTTTATATGTATTCCTGAGTCTGTAAGGGGTATAAATACATTTCCAGCCTGTAACGCCTGCCTGGGCTGTGTGTCCCTTAGTAAATATTTGCGGTGTCCATATCTTGTAAGCTGTAATGTGTATTTATTTTTGGGAGGGGGACACAGCTCATTAATAACCGTATGTGCATTCCGGCTCTAAAGACCGTACCGTTCGGGTATCCGCAGGTTGCCGCTGTTCAGGGGTCAGCGTAGAAATGGTTTTACACCGGTCGTGTTGTTACGGGGCTTTTGTTGTCTGTTTTTCCTTAATCATTGTCAGCCATCATTATTCCAGTAACCGTAATGGAGAGAGGTCATCGGCTTATGGAGGATACACTCACTAATTCAGACGTTACGGTGCCTTGGCCAGCACGATCTATGCCCCTGCTCTCTGCCAATCAGAGGTCGGATCGCTCCCCTCACTGCCTGTTCCAGGAAAATGTCAGCTGGATCCCTCTGTGTGCCAAGCACAAAACTGATTGGTACTCAGACTGGCCGCTCTGTGCCAATCAGAGGTCTTCATGGGCTGCTCCGAGCCGATCACACAGCAGCTGGATCCTTGCATGGCGTCCTCTGTGCCAGTCACACAGCAGCTGGATCCTTGCATGGCGTCCTCTGTTCCGGTCACACAGCAGCTGGATCCTTGCATGGCATTCTCTGTGCCAATCACACAGTAGCTGGATCCTTGCATGGCGTTCCCTGTGCCAGTCACACAGCAGCTGGATCCTTGCATGGCGTCCTCTGTGCCAGTCACACAGCAGCTGGATCCTTGCATGGCGTCCTCTGTTCCGGTCACACAGCAGCTGGATCCTTGCATGGCATTCTCTGTGCCAATCACACAGTAGCTGGATCCTTGCATGGCGTTCCCTGTGCCGGTCACATAGCAGCTGGATCCTTGCATGGCGTCCTCTGTTCCGGTCACACAGCAGCTGGATCCTTGCAGGAAGTTCTCTCTGCCAGTCACACAGCAGCTGGATCCTTGCATGGCGTTCTCTCTGCCAGTCACACAGCAGCTGGATCTTTGCATGGCGTCCTCTCTGCCAGTCACACAGCAGCTGGATCCTCGCAGGAAGTTCTCTGTGCCAGTCACACAGTAGCTGGATCCTTGCATGGGCGTTCCTGTGCCGGTCACACAGCAGCTGGATCCTTGCATGGCGTTCCCTGTGCCAGTCACACAGCAGCTGGATCCTTGCAGAAAGTTCTCTCTGCCAGTCACACAGCAGCTGGATCCTTGCATGGCGTCCTCTCTGCCAGTCACACAGCAGCTGGATCCTCGCAGGAAGTTCTCTGTGCCAGTCACACAGCAGCTGGATCCTTGCATGGCGTCCTCTCTGCCAGACACACAGTAGCTGAATCTTTGCAGGGCGCCCTCTGTGCCAGTCACACAGCAGCTGGATCCTTGCATGGCGTCCTCTCTGCCAGTCACACAGTAGCTGGATCCTTGCATGGCGTCCTCTGTGCCAATCACACAGTAGCTGGATCCTTGCATGGCGTTCCCTGTGCCAGTCACACAGCAGCTGGTTCCTTGCATGGTGTCCTCTGTTCCGGTCACACAGCAGCTGGATCCTTGCATGGCGTCCTCTGTGCCAGTCACACAGCAGCTGGATCCTTGCATGGCGTCCTCTGTGCCAGTCACACAGCAGCTGGATCCTTGCATGGCGTCCTCTGTGCCAGTCACACAGCAGCTGGATCCTTGCATGGCGACCTCTGTGCCAGTCACACAGCAGCTGGATCCTTGCATGGCGCCCTCTGTGCCAGTCACACAGCAGCTGGATCTTTGCATGGCGTCCTCTGTACCAGTCACATAGCAGCTGGATCCTTGCATGGCGACCTCTGTGCCAGTCACACAGCAGCTGGATCCTTGCATGGCGCCCTCTGTTCCGGTCACACAGCAGCTGGATCCTTGCATGGCGTCCTCTGTGCCAGTCACACAGCAGCTGGATCTTTGCATGGCGTCCTCTGTACCAGTCACATAGCAGCTGGATCCTTGCATGGCGACCTCTGTGCCAGTCACACAGCAGCTGGATCCTTGCATGGCGCCCTCTGTTCCGGTCACACAGCAGCTGGATCCTTGCATGGCGTCCTCTGTGCCAGTCACACAGCAGCTGGATCCTTGCATGGCGTCCTCTGTGCCAGTCACACAGCAGCTGGATCCTTGCATGGCGTCCTCTGTGCCAGTCACACAGCAGCTGGATCCTTGCATGGCGACCTCTGTACCAGTCACATAGCAGCTGGATCCTTGCATGGCGTTCCCTGTGCCAGTCACACAGCAGCTGGATCCTTGCATGGCGTCCTCTGTGCCAGTCACACAGCAGCTGGATCCTTGCATGGCGACCTCTGTGCCAGTCACACAGCAGCTGGATCCTTGCATGGCGTCCTCTGTGCCAGTCACACAGCAGCTGGATCCTTGCATGGCGACCTCTGTGCCAGTCACACAGCAGCTGGATCCTTGCATGGCGCCCTCTGTGCCAGTCACACAGCAGCTGGATCTTTGCATGGCGTCCTCTGTACCAATCACATAGCAGCTGGATCCTTGCATGGCGACCTCTGTGCCAGTCACACAGCAGCTGGATCCTTGCATGGCGCCCTCTGTTCCGGTCACACAGCAGCTGGATCCTTGCATGGCGTCCTCTGTGCCGGTCACACAGCAGCTGGATCTTTGCATGGCGTCCTCTGTACCAGTCACATAGCAGCTGGATCCTTGCATGGCGACCTCTGTGCCAGTCACACAGCAGCTGGATCCTTGCATGGCGCCCTCTGTTCCGGTCACACAGCAGCTGGATCCTTGCATGGCGCCCTCTGTGCCAGTCACACAGCAGCTGGATCTTTGCATGGCGTCCTCTGTACCAGTCACACAGCAGCTGGATCCTTGCATGGCGTCCTCTGTTCCGGTCACACAGCAGCTGGATCCTTGCAGGAAGTTCTCTCTGCCAGTCACACAGCAGCTGGATCCTTGCATGGCGTTCTCTCTGCCAGTCACACAGCAGCTGGATCTTTGCATGGCGTCCTCTCTGCCAGTCACACAGCAGCTGGATCCTCGCAGGAAGTTCTCTGTGCCAGTCACACAGTAGCTGGATCCTTGCATGGCGTTCCCTGTGCCGGTCACACAGCAGCTGGATCCTTGCATGTCGTTCCCTGTGCCAGTCACACAGCAGCTGGATCCTTGCAGAAAGTTCTCTCTGCCAGTCACACAGCAGCTGGATCCTCGCAGGAAGTTCTCTGTGCCAGTCACACAGCAGCTGGATCCTTGCATGGCGTCCTCTCTGCCAGACACACAGTAGCTGAATCTTTGCAGGGCGCCCTCTGTGCCAGTCACACAGCAGCTGGATCCTTGCATGGCGTCCTCTCTGCCAGTCACACAGTAGCTGGATCCTTGCATGGCGTCCTCTGTGCCAATCACACAGTAGCTGGATCCTTGCATGGCGTTCCCTGTGCCAGTCACACAGCAGCTGGATCCTTGCATGGCGTCCTCTGTGCCAGTCACACAGCAGCTGGATCCTTGCATGGCGTCCTCTGTGCCAGTCACACAGCAGCTGGATCCTTGCATGGCGACCTCTGTACCAGTCACATAGCAGCTGGATCCTTGCATGGCGTTCCCTGTGCCAGTCACACAGCAGCTGGATCCTTGCATGGCGTCCTCTGTGCCAGTCACACAGCAGCTGGGTCCTTGCATGGCGACCTCTGTGCCAGTCACACAGCAGCTGGATCCTTGCATGGCATCCTCTGTGCCAGTCACACAGCAGCTGGATCCTTGCATGGCGACCTCTGTGCCAGTCACACAGCAGCTGGATCCTTGCATGGCGCCCTCTGTGCCAGTCACACAGCAGCTGGATCTTTGCATGGCGTCCTCTGTACCAGTCACATAGCAGCTGGATCCTTGCATGGCGACCTCTGTGCCAGTCACACAGCAGCTGGATCCTTGCATGGCGCCCTCTGTTCCGGTCACACAGCAGCTGGATCCTTGCATGGCGTCCTCTGTGCCAGTCACACAGCAGCTGGATCTTTGCATGGCGTCCTCTGTACCAGTCACATAGCAGCTGGATCCTTGCATGGCGACCTCTGTGCCAGTCACACAGCAGCTGGATCCTTGCATGGCGCCCTCTGTTCCGGTCACACAGCAGCTGGATCCTTGCATGGCGTCCTCTGTGCCAGTCACACAGCAGCTGGATCTTTGCATGGCGTCCTCTGTACCAGTCACACAGCAGCTGGATCCTTGCATGGCGTCCTCTGTTCCGGTCACACAGCAGCTGGATCCTTGCAGGAAGTTCTCTCTGCCAGTCACACAGCAGCTGGATCCTTGCATGGCGTTCTCTCTGCCAGTCACACAGCAGCTGGATCTTTGCATGGCGTTCTCTCTGCCAGTCACACAGCAGCTGGATCTTTGCATGGCGTCCTCTCTGCCAGTCACACAGCAGCTGGATCTTTGCATGGCGTCCTCTCTGCCAGTCACACAGCAGCTGGATCCTCGCAGGAAGTTCTCTGTGCCCGTCACACAGTAGCTGGATCCTTGCATGGCGTTCCCTGTGCCGGTCACACAGCAGCTGGATCCTTGCATGGCGTTCCCTGTGCCAGTCACACAGTAGCTGGATCCTTGCATGGCGTTCCCTGTGCCAGTCACACAGCAGCTGGTTCCTTGCATGGTGTCCTCTGTTCCGGTCACACAGCAGCTGGATCCTTGCATGGCGTCCTCTGTGCCAGTCACACAGCAGCTGGATCCTTGCATGGCGTCCTCTGTGCCAGTCACACAGAAGCTGGATCCTTGCATGGCGACCTCTGTGCCAGTCACACAGCAGCTGGATCCTTGCATGGCGACCTCTGTGCCAGTCACACAGCAGCTGGATCCTTGCATGGCGCCCTCTGTGCCAGTCACACAGCAGCTGGATCTTTGCATGGCGCCCTCTGTGCCAGTCACACAGCAGCTGGATCCTTGCATGGCGCCCTCTGTGCCAGTCACACAGCGCCTGGATCTTTGCATGGCGTTCCCTGTGCCGGTCACACAGCGCCTGGATCTTTGCATGGCGTTCCCTGTGCCGGTCACACAGCAGCTGGATCCTTGCATGGCGCCCTCTGTGCCAGTCACACAGCAGCTGAATCTTTGCATGGCGCCCTCTGTGCCAGTCACACAGCAGCTGAATCTTTGCATGGCGCCCTCTGTGCCAGTCACACAGCAGCTGGATCCTTGCATGGCGCCCTCTGTGCCAGTCACACAGCAGCTGGATCCTTGCATGGCGTCCTCTGTGCCAATCACACAGCAGCTGGATCCTTGCATGGCGCCCTCTGTGCCAGTCACACAGCAGCTGGATCCTTGCATGGCGCCCTCTGTGCCAGTCACACAGCAGCTGGATCCTTGCATGATGTCCTCTGTGCCAGTCACACAGCAGCTGGATCTTTGCATGGCGTTCCCTGTGCCAGTCACACAGCGCCTGGATCCTTGCATGGCGTCCTCTGTGCCAGTCACACAGCGCCTGGATCTTTGCATGGCGTCCTCTGTGCCAGTCACACAGCAGCTGGATCCTTGTACTACTTGCTCAGTGACCATCACAAAACAGGTTGGTGCTCAGACTGGCATTTCTGTGCCAAGCAAATAGGTCTTCATTGGCTGCTCTGTTCCACTCAAAAAGCCGATGGATCCCCACCAACTCCTATGTGCCGATCAAAAATCAGATAGGTTCTCACTGGCTTCTCTGTGCCAATCAAAAATTAGATGAAGCCAAGCAGAAATCTCCTCCCACTGCGTGCTGCGCCGGATATAGTTTGTGCCTCCTATGATGCTATAAAAATGTTCTTGTATTTCCCACACTCCGTACTTGGATAACATCATTACCACGGTTATGCTACGACGGAGACACTTTCCTTCCGTCCTTCCAGGCGTTCCCGTATACCCCATAAAATGCAGCAGCTGTCGCTTTCCCGAGCACCTCTGGCCGCTGGATTTTACATCTGATATTTTATGGATCTTTGTCGAGTTCTCTACATTTCTAAGAAGTATCCGGCATATGGTCAAATGTTAATTCCTGGGAGACCAGCGGAGCCAAACTCGTATGGAGCAGGAGATTTTCCATTTAAGACTCTCTTGTTATTGCAGCACGTGTTTGTTAACGTGTAATAATGGCTCAGTGAGCACACGCTGTCCTCTTACAGTTACACGGCGCAGAATGTGCCATCCGGAGCCAGGAATCCTCCAATCGCAGTCTCAGAAGCAATTCATGTGCACGACGGTGCATCTTATCAATTCACCAGTTCATTATCATGGAACCAGTTATGTATTACTCATCCGGTGAAATAAATATTGTTTGCTAAATCGCAGTAGCGTCAGACGTGGCCGGCGGAGCGTTTCATGCACACGCTTTTATAGTCGGCATGGAATTCTGTAGAATGATTTATTTTATTTTTGGAAGCTCGGTTACTGAGACGCTAGGGACTCATTTGCCGACATTACATTTAACCATTTAACTAGCATGGTCAGATCACATGGTACCGCCCCGCCCCGCTGTCCCCCCCAGTTTTTGGTGAGGAGATCCATTCTGCAGATGTGCATAATATAGCATTTAAAAAATATATACTTTTTAAACTATATTAAATAAAAAACTTAAAAAAATGTGTATGAACGGTTTTGAAGGGAACAATCGTCAGTTAAGGGGGACATTTACTAAGCAGTGATAAAAGAGAAGTGAGCCAGTGGAGAAGTTGCCCATGGCAACCAATCAGCATTGACGTAATATTTATAATTTGCATACTATAACAGTATACAGAGCAGCTGATTGGTTGCCATAGGCAACTTCTCCACAGGCTCCCTTCTGCACTTTTATCACTGCTTAGTACATCTCCCCATTAACTGAGATTCAATCCGCAGCAACCCATCCCTCCCTTGCTTTCTGTAGGCATTGTGTACCAGGCAGTGAAAGGCTGAATATCCAGTGGGAAAATATTCCTGATGGAAGGGCACAAATTCTGGAGGGTCTAGTGTCAGCGGGACCAAAGGTCTCCATGTACCCACTTAAAAGTTTATACTTGCACTTGAAAAAACGCAGCTAAGGGCATGTACATGAACGCCAGGCGTCTCCAGATCAGAAGCCAATTACAGATTGGCGCTGGGGTACATTACAGATGTTGTACCTAAATTCAGTATTAGTAGCCGAGTCCTTGGGAGTCCGTAATTACTGCCGCCTCTTGAGTGATGTATTGCCTGTTACCTTTTCTGTAAAGTAATTGTCCTCAAGTGTCCTTTGAACCTACGTCCCTCCAGTCTCAGCGCGCGTCCTCGTGTTCTAATACTATTCCTGTGGAGAATGTTTCCCTCCTTGGTTAAACCCTCGGTATATGTGACAGTCTCTATCGTGTCCCCCTTTCCCTTCTCTGCTCCGCACTATACATACAGTAGTAAGGTCTTTTAATCTTTCCGGGTAAGTTGCGTGATGTAGGCCATGCACCATTTTAGTTGCCCTTCTTTGTATAGTGTAATGTATTAATATCCTTCGGAAGATATGGCCTCCAGAACTGGACAACCTGGTTTACACCTTTTTAAAGGATCTGGAACTGTGAGCCTCAAACGCAAATTTCAAGTTTCATACCTCAAAATCTATTCGGCTTTAAATTCTTGAAAAATTTCTGGGCCCTTCAACTGAGCAAATTCTGAACCAGTTGTAAATTCTTCTCTCTTCCCCAAGTGGCAATGTTGGTTCAGATATTAGCAGATTGTGCCCAGAGTGCTGTGTTTGCCCCCCAATGATTGCCACACTGCAAATGGCCTGAATGAGATAACTGGACGGCCACCCTTACACAGTGCGCGCCAACATCTTGCAAGCCCACAAATCAATGAAATATTCAAATATTTCATCAATAGATTATTGCGATGTGGACTTTAGGTCTACCATGTAAAGTCAGTTCCTGCAATGTTACCCTTGGTCTTATTAGTCTCTGCAGGTAGTGGCATCCGGGTACGACCAGCCGCCTGTCGGTGCAGAACGTGGGTGGGAATTGCCGGCAGAGGCGTGAATATTATCCTCACCGGCTGGCGGGGGTTACTCGTGCGGCAGACAGAGCTCATCTGTGACTCATGAGAACTTTACAAGTCGTTAGAAGTGCCTTCCATCTTCATAAACGCTCGCCTTGTTTGGACAAATACTGTTCACTAAATGTAGGATTAGGGAACGTGGCAAAGAAATGCCTCATCCTGAGAGGCCTCTTAGTGTCGGAGCTGGAGGATAGGTGTCGTCAGCCCTAATTGAGGGATTATCCGCGTCTCTGACAAGCAAACAATTATATTTCAGCTAATAATTACAGGAGCAGCGGAGGATCTGTCACTTCTGTCATATAAAGTCTTCACATGATGAGTAGAGAGATACAGAGACTCATGTCATTGAATATTATTATACAAATGCAGTGTCTAATGCCGAGTGCTGCGCTAGTTTGCGGCTACGCAGACCCGTATACAATTTAGGTTGACCCATCTTCTATTGTCAGCCAGGCCAAAATCTGATCCTACAAGATAACCAGCAATACACCATTTTGGATAAAGGTGGCGGCCATGTTGTTTGATCGCTGACCAGAAAAATGTGAACTATTAAATGGGGGAAATTTGGGGTTGGGGGTGGTTATTTGTTTGACTATTGATGGGGTTGTCTTCCTGTATTACGTCACTATAACTTTGCGTTGCACTGTGTGCTCCACGCTTTATCTAGTATGTGTAATCTCTTGTAAATAATATATGCATGAATGTTGAATTCTGATACTATCATTTTAGACACCGACCATTTGTTGGGTAAAACGAGTCCGCTGTAATTACCGAGGGCAGTGCGCTTGTTGCCTCTGCACAAGGGGATGTCACAGTTGCCCCAGTTGTCTAGTACAGTCCCCCGATCCATGAAAAGGGTCCCCAGTCCTGTCTATGGTGACGGGAATGAGTTCAGCCCAGCTGTAGAGATTATGAACATAGCCGGGGGTGGTGGGTTATTGATGGGACACATGACGAGGGGTGGGATCCGGTCTGAAGATCGACAGTGTCTAGGTCGACAATGTTTAGGTCGACCACTAAAGGTCGACAGTCACTAGGTCGACATGGATGGAAGGTCGACAGGGTTTCTAGGTCGACGTGCTAGGTCGACAGGTCTAAAGGTCGACATGAGTTTTTCACTTTTTATTTTTTTTTATTTTTTCATACTTAACGATCCACGTGGACTACGATTGGAACGGTAAAGTGTGCCGAGCGAAGCGGTAGCGGAGCGCAGGCACCATGCCCGAAGCATGGCGAGCGAAGCGAGCCATGCAAGGGGACGCGGTGCACTAATTTGGGATCCCGGTCACTTTACGAAGAAAACGACACCAAAAAAAAAAAATCCTCATGTCGACCTTTAGACCTGTCGACCTAGCACATGTCGACCTAGAAACCCTGTCGACCTTCCATCCATGTCGACCTAGTGACTGTCGACCTATAGTGGTCGACCTAAACATTGTCGACCTAGATACTGTCGATAAAACGAACCACACCCACGAGGGGGATGTAGAGGCGATGTAGATGGCGGGGGGTGTAGCAGTGACGGCGGTTGTAGAGGTGACACAGAGGACGATTGAGGTGGGGGCTGTAGAGGTAACGCAGAGGATGGGTGGGGTGTTGGGGGATGTACAGGTGACACAGAGGGCAGGTGGGTGGTTGTATAGGAACCAGAGAGAAGTATTTACCTTACTTGTGGGAACTAAACCGCTTAGAGGGGAATATTGGGAACTTTGGATAATAATTCTCTTCGTCCCTGTTCCAGCTCCTGAACCGGAAGGACAAGACCACTTTCGATAAACTGGATTATTTGCTGTCTAAGGAGGATAATTACAAGCGCACGCGGGAGTACATCCGAAGCTTAAAGATGGTCCCATCCATCCCGTACTTGGGTAAGTGTCGCACTGGCCGCCATATATAATGGGAGGGGCCACGGTGCTTCCTCAGCCGGTGCCGCCTGTTATGTAATGTGATGTCTGGTTATTGGTGTTTTACTCTCTATGGAAATAATGTGGAACATTTACTTTTTATGAGTTGTTGGGGTTCTCCACGCTCAGACCCGTTTCATTTATTTATTTTTCTTTTTTTTTTCATATACACTAACTTTGACAAAATTAAATTGTCTTCTTTGCTAATGAGTGCGGAAATGATAATTACTCACTGTTGATAAAGATATAATTATGTGTTATCACGGTTGTATTATAATGGACTTCCTCGTTGTCCTGTATAATGATTTCTGTAGTCCTTTTTCTTTCTGTAGTGAATGTTGGATATTTCTACCGCCCTGGCTGCTTTCTGTATCTCTATACAGATACCTAAATCTATATATATATATATATATATATCTATATATATATATATATATATATATATATTCCTAGCGACCTGCTATTTGCAGAGCTGGTGGCATCAGCAGGTAACGACCACCTTATAGAAGCTTTATACCGGTGGATGTCGACGCGCATACAGTGACGACATACCAAGTTTGCACAGTCCTGTTTGTGTAGTGTGTTGATGTCTCATACACTAACGGAGGCCAAACCGCTGATTTGCTGAAGTGTTTATCCCAGCCTGCAGAACCCGCGCCCGCGGACAGTACATGCGTTTCTACAACAGCAATTTTATTTTTGTAAAAATTTTGCCATTTAATATCATTTTATGTACAGATGTTCCTTGGCGTTACACGTGTATAGGAGCGTGGAAAGAACACGAATGAGGGTGGTTGGGAAAGTGTCATCTCAGGCCAGTCGCGGTGACCTCCGTACCATAACGTTGGGCTGTAAATGAGAGGTCTGTGGCTTTACGGACTCCACAATCCAATGTCATAATTACCCGTTCCTTTTTTTTATTTGGCTCCGGTTCAGCCTGAGACTGTGCTGTATACTGTAGTGTGTGACTTACAGATGCCAAACGTTACGTCTGAAACATTATTTATCTGATTGTGGCAGCGGGATACATTATGTGCAGAGCTTCATAGAGATCTACTGCAGAGCCACAAATCAGACGTTTACTTACAGCTGCTCAACTGGGCTAAATCAGCACTCTCCGGTCACACCCTGATCTATCTAAGCTGTGTCCCGGAATCATGGCGCTCCACTCCGGAATAGCGCAGCTTCTCACCATATGGCCGTGAGATCTCACTTCTTTGGGAACCCGTGCAGGGGGGGATGGAGGAGTTACAGTACACTGTGGCTAGAGGGTACAATGTGACGTACTGTACGCTCTCACGATTGTCAGTCCTACACTCATGTCCAGGTATAATGGAAGAACCTGCATGCTCCCGGACCACGGCAGAACCATCATTTCCACGCCTGCATGCTCCCGGACCACTGCGGAGCCATCATTTCCACGCCTGCATGCTCCCGGACCACTGCGGAACCATAATTTCCACGCCTGCATGCTCCCGGACCACTGCGGAACCGTCATTTCCACGCTTGCATGCTCCCGGACCACTGCGGAACCGTCATTTCCACGCTTGCATGCTCCGGGACCACTGCGGAGCCATCATTTCCACGCCTGCATGCTCCCGGACCACTGCGGAGCCATCATTTCCACGCCTGCATGCTCCCGGACCACGGCGGAACCATCATTTCCGCGCCTGCATGCTCCCGGACCACGGCGGAACCATCATTTCCGCGCCTGCATGCTCCCGGACCACGGCGGAACCATCATTTCCGCGCCTGCATGCTCCCGGACCACGGCGGAACCATCATTTCCGCGCCTGCATGCTCCCGGACCACGGCGGAACCATCATTTCCGCGCCTGCATGCTCTCGGACCACGGCGGAACCATCATTTCCACGCCTGCATGCTCCCGGACCACTGCGGAGCCATCATTTTCACGCCTGCATGCTCCCGGACCACTGCAGAACCATCATTTCCACGCCTGCATGCTCCCGGACCACTGCAGAACCATCATTTCCACGCATGCATGCTCCCGGACCACTGCAGAACCATCATTTCCACGCCTGCATGCTCCTGGACCATTGCAGAACCATCATTTCCACGCAGACACATCAGTGTTCAAATTGAAAGTGCACCAATTAATTGTTAGGACAGATATGCAAATGTGATGGTAGGAGTGGTTTCAGAACACAAAACCACCTGTTATTACATGTCATGTTGCAATCAGATCAGCAGATGGCAGCTTGTATACTGTGCAGGGTACATGCGGAACGTCCTGTATACATCTCTTGGATGGTAACCAGCACGTATAAGTATATAGCCGGTTATTTCTCTGACGTCCTAGTGGATGCTGGGGACTCCGAAAGGACCATGGGGAATAGCGGCTCCGCAGGAGACTGGGCACAAAAGTAAAAGCTTTAGGACTACCTGGTGTGCACTGGCTCCTCCCCCTATGACCCTCCTCCAAGCCTCAGTTAGATTTTTGTGCCCGAACGAGAAGGGTGCATACTAAGGGGCTCTCCTGAGCTGCTTAGAGTAAAAGTTTAAAGTAGGTTTTTTATTTTCAGTGAGACCTGCTGGCAACAGGCTCACTGCACCGAGGGACTAAGGGGAGAAGAAGCGAACTCACCTGCGTGCAGAGTGGATTGGGCTTCTTAGGCTACTGGACATAAGCTCCAGAGGGACGATCACAGGCCCAGCCATGGATGGGTCCCAGAGCCGCGCCGCCGGCCCCCTTACAGAGCCAGAAGACTGAAGAGGTCCGGAAAATCGGCGGCAGAAGACGTCCTGTCTTCAATAAGGTAGCACACAGCACCGCAGCTGTGCGCCATTGCTCTCAGCACACTTCACACTCCGGTCACTGAGGGTGCAGGGCGCTGGGGGGGGCGCCCTGAGACGCAATAAAAACACCTTATATGGCAAAAAATACATCACATATGGCTCCTGGGCTATATGGATGCATTAACTCCTGCCAATTTTTCCATAAAAAAGCGGGAGGAAGGCCGCCGAGAAGGGGGCGGAGCCTATCTCCTCAGCACACTGGCGCAATTTTTTCCTCACAGCTCCGTTGGAGGAAAGCTCCCTGACTCTCCCCTGCAGTCCTGCACTACAGAAACAGGGTAAAACAAGAGAGGGGGGGCACTAATTTGGCAGATAAATATATACAGCAGCTATATCAGGGAGAAACACTTATATAAGGTTATCCCTGTATATATATAGCGCTCTGGTGTGTGCTGGCAAACTCTCCCTCTGTCTCCCCAAAGGACTAGTGGGGTCCTGTCCTCTATCAGAGCATTCCCTGTGTGTGTGCTGTGTGTCGGTACGTTGTGTCGACATGTATGAGGAGGAAAATGGTGTGGAGGCGGAGCAATTGCCTGTATTAGTGATGTCACCCCCTAGGGAGTCGACACCTGACTGGATGGTCTTATGGAAGGAATTACGTGATAGTGTCAGCACTTTACAAAAGACTGTTGACGACATGAGACAGCCGGCAAATCAGTTAATACCTGTACAGGCGTCTCAAACACTGTCAGGGGCTCTAAAGCGCCCGTTACCTCAGATGGTCGACACAGACACTGACTCCAGTGTCGACGGTGAGGAAACAAACGTATTTTCCAGTAGGGCCACACGTTACATGATCACGGCAATGAAGGAGGTTTTGAACATTTCTGATACTACAAGTACCACAAAAAAGGGTATTATGTGGGGTGTGAAAAAACTACCCGTAGTTTTTCCTGAATCAGATGAATTAAATGAGGTGTGTGATGAAGCGTGGGTTTCCCCCGATAAAAAACTGCTAATTTCTAAAAAATTATTGGCATTATACCCTTTCCCGCCAGAGGTTAGGGCGCGTTGGGAAACACCCCCTAGGGTAGATAAGGCGCTCACACGCTTATCAAAACAAGTGGCGTTACCGTCTCCTGATACGGCCGCCCTTAAGGAACCAGCTGATAGGAAACTGGAAAATATCCTAAATAGTATATACACACATACTGGTATTATACTGCGACCAGCAATCGCCTCAGCCTGGATGTGCAGTGCTGGGGTGGCTTGGTCGGATTCCCTGACTGAAAATATTGATACCCTGGACAGGGACAATATATTATTGACTATAGAGCATTTAAAGGATGCATTTCTATATATGCGAGATGCACAGAGGGATATTTGCACTCTGGCATCAAGAGTAAGTGCGCTGTCCATTTCTGCCAGAAGAGGGTTATGGACGCGACAGTGGTCAGGTGATGCGGATTCCAAACGGCATATGGAAGTATTGCCGTATAAAGGGGAGGAGTTATTTGGGGTCGGTCTATCGGACCTGGTGGCCACGGCAACGGCTGGGAAATCCACCTTTTTACCCCAGGTCACCTCTCAGCAGAAAAAGACACCGTCTTTTCAGGCTCAGTCCTTTCGTCCCCATAAGGGCAAGCGGGCAAAAGGCCACTCATATCTGCCCCGGGGCAGAGGAAGGGGAAAAAGACTGCAGCAGACAGCCTCTTCCCACGAACAGAAGCCCTCCCCCGCTTCTGCCAAGTCCTCAGCATGACGCTGGGGCCTTACAAGCGGACTCAGGCACGGTGGGGGCCCGTCTCAAGAATTTCAGCGCGCAGTGGGCTCACTCGCAAGTGGACCCCTGGATCCTGCAGGTAGTATCTCAGGGGTACAAATTGGAATTCGAGACGTCTCCCCCTCGTCGGTTCCTGAAGTCTGCTTTACCAACGTCTCCCCCCGACAGGGAGGCAGTATTGGAAGCCATTCACAAGCTGTATTCCCAGCAGGTGATACTCAAGGTACCCCTCCTACAACAGGGAAAGGGGTATTATTCCACGCTGTTTGTGGTACCGAAGCCGGACGGCTCGGTGAGACCTATTTTAAATCTGAAATCCTTGAACACTTACCGTATATACTCGAGTATAAGCCGACTTTTTCAGCACTTTTTTTTGTGCTGAAAAAGCCACCTCGGCTTATACTCGAGTCAGTGCAGGCAGAGGCAGAGCAGTGTGAAGGAGGGACATGGAGCGCACAGCGCGCGGCGCTCCTGTGTCCCTCCTGCATCTCCGGCGGCAGCAGCGGCGGTTCTATTACAGGAAATACCCGTTCGTGACCTCTGATCACGAACCGGCACTTCCTATAATAGACCCGCCGCGGCCGCCGAAGATGCAGGAGGGACACAGGAGAGCCGCGCACGCTGTGTGCTTCGTGTCCCTCCAGAAGACAGCGCGGGATCGACGGAGGGGTAAGTAACAGCACTGTGGGGCATACCTGGCACTTGGGGAGGGAACGTATCTGGCAGCACTGTGGGGGCATATCTGGCAGCACTGTGGGGGCATATCTGGCAGCACTGTGGGGGCATAACTGGCAGCACTGTGGGGGCATAACTGGCAGCACTGTGGGGGCATATCTGGCAGCACTGTGGGGGCATATCTGGCAGCACTGTGGGGGCATAACTGGCAGCACTGTGGGGGCATATCTGGCAGCACTGTGGGGGCATATCTGGCAGCACTGTGGGGGCATATCTGGCAGCACTGTGGGGGCATATCTGGCAGCACTGTGGGGGCATATCTGGCAGCACTGTGGGGGCATATCTGGCAGCACTGTGGGGGCATATCTGGCAGCACTGTGGGGGCATATCTGGCAGCACTGTGGGGGCATATCTGGCAGCACTGTGGGGGCATATCTGGCAGCACTGTGGGGGCATAACTGGCAGCACTGTGGGGGCATATCTGGCAGCACTGTGGGGGCATATCTGGCACTATGAGGGCATATCTGGCACTGAGGGCTGTGTACGGCTAGAGCTGCATTTCCCACCCTAGGCTTATACTCGAGTCAATAAGTTTTCCCAGGTTTTTGTGGTAGAATTAGGTGCCTCGGCTTATATTCGGGTCGACTTATACTCGAGTATATACGGTACATACAAAGGTTCAAATTCAAGATGGAATCACTCAGAGCAGTGATAGCGAACCTGGAAGAAGGGGACTATATGGTGTCTCTGGACATCAAGGATGCTTACCTCCATGTCCCAATTTGCCCTTCTCACCAAAGGTACCTCAGGTTTGTGGTACAGAACTGTCACTATCAGTTTCAGACGCTGCCGTTTGGATTGTCCACGGCACCCCGGGTCTTTACCAAGGTAATGGCCGAAATGATGATTCTTCTTCGAAGAAAAGGCGTCTTAATTATCCCTTACTTAGATGATCTCCTGATAAGGGCAAGGTCCAGAGAACAGTTAGAGGTCGGAGTAGCACTATCTCAAGTAGTACTACGACAGCACGGATGGATTCTAAATATTCCAAAATCGCAGCTGATTCCGACGACACGTCTGCTGTTCCTAGGGATGATTCTGGACACAGTACAGAAAAAGGTGTTTCTCCCGGAGGAGAAAGCCAGGGAGTTATCCGACCTAGTCAGGAACCTCCTAAAACCAGGCCAAGTGTCAGTGCATCAATGCACAAGGGTCCTGGGAAAAATGGTGGCTTCTTACGAAGCGATTCCATTCGGCAGATTCCACGCAAGAACTTTTCAGTGGGATCTGCTGGACAAATGGTCCGGATCGCATCTTCAAATGCATCAGCGGATAACCCTGTCTCCAAGGACAAGGGTGTCTCTCCTGTGGTGGTTACAGAGTGCTCATCTTCTAGAGGGCCGCAGATTCGGCATTCAGGACTGGGTCCTGGTGACCACGGATGCCAGCCTGAGAGGCTGGGGAGCAGTCACACAGGGAAGAAATTTCCAGGGCTTGTGGTCAAGCATGGAAACGTCACTTCACATAAATATCCTGGAACTAAGGGCCATTTACAATGCTCTAAGTCAGGCAAGGCCTCTGCTTCAAGGTCAGCCAGTGTTGATCCAGTCGGACAACATCACGGCAGTCGCCCACGTAAACAGACAGGGCGGCACAAGAAGCAGGAGGGCAATGACGGAAGTTGCAAGGATTCTTCGCTGGGTGGAAAATCATGTGATAGCACTGTCAGCAGTGTTCATTCCGGGAGTGGACAACTGGGAAGCAGACTTCCTCAGCAGACACGACCTCCACCCGGGGGAGTGGGGACTTCACCCAGAAGTCTTCCACATGATTGTGAACCGTTGGGAAAAACCAAAGGTGGACATGATGGCGTCCCGCCTCAACAAAAAACTGGACAGATATTGCGCCAGGTCAAGGGACCCTCAGGCAATAGCTGTGGACGCTCTGGTAACACCGTGGGTGTACCAGTCAGTGTATGTGTTCCCTCCTCTGCCTCTCATACCCAAGGTACTGAGAATCATAAGAAGGAGAGGAGTAAGGACTATACTCGTAGCTCCGGATTGGCCAAGAAGGACTTGGTACCCGGAACTTCAAGAGATGCTCACGGAAGACCCGTGGCCTCTACCTCTAAGAAAGGACCTGCTCCAGCAGGGACCATGTCTGTTCCAAGACTTACCGCGGCTGCGTTTGACGGCATGGCGGTTGAACGCCGGATCCTGAAGGAAAAAGGCATTCCGGATGAAGTCATCCCTACCCTGATCAAAGCCAGGAAGGATGTAACTGTGCAACATTATCACCGTATTTGGCGTAAATATGTTGCGTGGTGTGAGGCCAGGAAGGCCCCTACAGAGGAATTTCAACTGGGTCGTTTCCTGCATTTCCTGCAAACAGGACTGTCTATGGGCCTAAAATTAGGGTCCATTAAGGTTCAAATTTCGGCCCTGTCAATATTCTTCCAAAAAGAACTAGCTTCAGTTCCTGAAGTTCAGACGTTTGTCAAGGGAGTACTGCATATACAGCCTCCTTTTGTGCCTCCAGTGGCACCTTGGGATCTCAATGTAGTTTTGGGGTTCCAAAAATCACATTGGTTTGAACCACTCACCACTGTGGACTTGAAATATCTCACATGGAAAGTGGTAATGCTGTTAGCCCTGGCTTCAGCCAGGCGTGTCTCAGAATTGGCGGCTTTATCCTATAAAAGCCCTTACCTAATTTTTCATACGGACAGGGCAGAATTGAGGACTCGTCCACAATTTCTCCCTAAGGTGGTTTCAGCATTTCACTTAAACCAGCCTATTGTGGTGCCTGCGGCTACTAGGGACTTGGAGGATTCCAAGTTACTGGACGTAGTCAGGGCCCTGAAAATATATGTTTCCAGGACGGCTGGAGTCAGAAAATCTGACTCGCTGTTTATCCTGTATGCACCCAACAAGCTGGGTGCTCCTGCTTCTAAGCAGACTATTGCTCGTTGGATTTGTAGTACAATTCAGCTTGCACATTCTGTGGCAGGCCTGCCACAGCCAAAATCTGTAAAAGCCCATTCCACAAGGAAAGTGGGCTCATCTTGGGCGGCTGCCCGAGGGGTCTCGGCTTTACAACTTTGCCGAGCAGCTACTTGGTCAGGGGCAAACACGTTTGCTAAATTCTACAAATTTGATACCCTGGCTGAGGAGGACCTGGAGTTCTCTCATTCGGTGCTGCAGAGTCATCCGCACTCTCCCGCCCGTTTGGGAGCTTTGGTATAATCCCCATGGTCCTTTCGGAGTCCCCAGCATCCACTAGGACGTCAGAGAAAATAAGAATTTACTTACCGATAATTCTATTTCTCATAGTCCGTAGTGGATGCTGGGCGCCCATCCCAAGTGCGGATTGTCTGCAATACTTGTACATAATTATTGTTACAAAAATCGGGTTATTATTGTTGTGAGCCATCTTTTCAGAGGCTCCTCTGTTATCATGCTGTTAACTGGGTTCAGATCACAAGTTGTACGGTGTGATTGGTGTGGCTGGTATGAGTCTTACCCGGGATTCAAAATCCTTCCTTATTGTGTACGCTCGTCCGGGCACAGTATCCTAACTGAGGCTTGGAGGAGGGTCATAGGGGGAGGAGCCAGTGCACACCAGGTAGTCCTAAAGCTTTTACTTTTGTGCCTAGTCTCCTGCGGAGCCGCTATTCCCCATGGTCCTTTCGGAGTCCCCAGCATCCACTACAGACTATGAGAAATAGAATTATCGGTAAGTAAATTCTTATTATTAATGTAAAACTCCACGTAAGCTGCCGCATTGCGTCAGATGCACTGTGCACATGAGGCAGACCGTTCATTTGCCCTCATTCCGAGTTGTTCGCTCGTTAGCAGATTTTAGCAGCATTGCACACGCTAGGCCGCCGCCCTCTGGGAGTGTATCTTCACTTAGCAGAATTGCGCACGAAAGATTAGCAGAATTGCGAATAGAAAATTCTTAGCAGTTTCTGAGTAGCTCGAGACTTACTCCTACACTGCGATCAGCTCAGCCCGTTTCGTTCCTGGTTTGATGTCACAAACACGCCCTGCGTTTGGCCAGCCACTCCCCCCGTTTCTCCAGACACTCCTGCGTTTTATGCTGGCACGCCTATGTTTTTCCGCACACTCCCAGAAAACGGTCAGTTTCCGCCAAGAAACACCCACTTCCTGTCAATCACACTCCGATCACTTCAACGATGAAAAATCTTCGTTCGGCCGTGAGTAAATCTACTAAGTTTTGTGCTAAAATACTTAGCGCATGCACGCTGCGTACCATGCGCATTTTTGCCTTAATCGCTCCGTTGCGAAAATCGTCAAGGAGCGAACAACTCTGAATGACCCCCAATGTATTGTAAACATGGCAGTTAAATGAAGTTATTGGATACTTTGAGGATCTTATAGGCCGTCCATTCATATGGAACACGAATACGAATTCTTTATCCATAGGTGGGTTTCTATTGTGGATTACAGACCGTGCATCAATCAGCGTGTCCATTTTATTTGTTCCAGCCAGCTATACCGGTAAAATGTGTGCAAATACAATATACAGATGGAGCTATGCTCATCTAGGCACCTCTGCTGCACCTAGGTGCACCAAGATGTATTAGCATACGCCTTTCATCTATTGTTCTCAGCTGCAATACAATACAGAGAGAACAATACAGCAGGGGATTAAGTCCGATTGCCCTAGCTCTGTCACTCCTATTAAAGGGATAGATAAGCAGGGCTCCATCTGTATGATAAGAATAATCATTGTGGACTTTTTACGTGTTTCTCAGCGACCATGCAGTTTCATAGTGTTTTGTGATGCGGGTACAGGTGCTGTGTGCATAGCATCGGACCAGATGTATATAATCATTTCTATCCTGCACCAGGTAATGCCCAGTCTGGTTGCCGCTGGTTACAGAATCTGTGCTCGGTGCACCCTCTTACTATGTAAGCCTCACTGTTGTTGTTTTTTGTAAATGTATTTCCATGTGTACAGAAGTGTCGTCACACTGATCTAACACATTATATATGAGACCTGAGTTATGGCCGCCTCTCTGTAGCCTCTCTGTAGCTTGTAGGTGATGGATTGAGAGAGAGATGTCCATGGAACTTGCCAAACTGTATGTGAGAGCGGAGAGACGCGCCATTAATGTGGCTGAGTAATCAGCGTTTGACGTATGCCTTCTCCCCAGCTCTCTTGTTTGTTGAATCTCGTGTCTTTTCCCCTGATGTAGACACATTGGGGGTCATTCCGAGTTGTTCGCTCGTTATTTTTTTTTCGCAGCGGAGCGATTAGTCGCTAATGCGCATGCGCAGTGTCCGCAGTGCGACTGCGCCAAGTAAATTTGCTATGCAGTTAGGTTTTTTTACTCACAACATTACGAGGTTTTTTCTTCGTTCTGGTGATCGTAATGTGATTGACAGGAAGTGGGTGTTTCTGGGCGGAAACTGGCTGTTTTATGGGTGTGTGTGAAAAAACGCTGCCGTTTCTGGGAAAAACGCGGGAGTGGCTGGAGAAACGGGGGGAGTGCCTGGGCGAACGCTGGGTGTGTTTGTGACGTCAAACCAGGAACGAAACTGACTGAACTTATCGCAGATGCCGAGTAAGTCTGGAGCTACTCAGAAACTGCTAAGAAGTGTCTATTCGCAATTCTGCTAATCTTTCGTTCGCAATTTTGATTAGCTAAGATTCACTCCCAGTAGGCGGCGGCTTAGCGTGTGCAAAGCTGCTAAAAGCAGCTAGCGAGCGAACAACTCGGAATGACCCCCATTATTTCCACAAACACATTACAAAGGATTACACAGATCCCCCGCGTGCCGACTTTGCGTGCTTCTATCTTCAACCCATCTGTCTTTAATATTTCACTCAAACTTTTTGGAAGCCGCCTGCACAATCGGAAGACCGCGCTGGGTGTTTGACTGTAATGTCTCCTCCTTTAAGAACCAGTTGTACTCGGGATCCGGAGAGATTGGACTAATTTGCTGTATCGCGCCTTAACGCCGTACGGTTCTCCCCAGTTTTGTTGTCTGGTGATCATAGAACCCGTGTCTGGCCGCGATACACAAGACTTCAGCCCGACTTAATAAAAATAAATAAAAGAAACCTCCAAAAACATTTAATTTGATCGTCAGAAACGTGTATTTTAATAACCGTTTTATACTTTTAGTTGTTTGCCAATGAGACTTCGGAGTTAGCGGTATATTTTCCAAACCTGCATCAGAGGTAAATGGTCCAGCACAATAATAGCTTAATAATGATCGTAATGCTGGGAATATCTTGCATATGTAGGTTTGGAAATAACAACTGAAGGGTGTAATTTTTGTTTTATAAATTGCTATCGGAGCCAGACATTAAAAAAGAAAAGTTGTTTTTCTTGCGTAATATTTAGTTAGGAACATGTAAAGCTTTGATTTATTGCTCTGTTAGTTTGTGCCTCCAAATCTCTACCGTTGGCAGCTGCTGCAGAACGTCCTGGGCGTTTGTTACAGAGCTGCTTGCATTAATCAGCGTGATAGATAGCCAGCATGGCGAGTGTCGCTATCGGGCCGAGTTACGGTGGCCCGGCGATTACCTAGATTTTCTGTCAGTAGTAAATCTAGTGTTGCCCGTTATATCAATTAAGGTCCCTAGGGGCAGCTCGCTCCCACCAGATGTTCCTCAGTGCCCCTGTGTCCTGCCCTTCACTGGTTTCCTGGGGCTTCCAGTTCCACTTTCACCTTTACTAGGGACGGGGAAAGGAGGACGGAACCGCAGTCTGTGGTAGATAGGAATGGTGAGGATCATTAATTTGTTTCCAAAAATTATCTTGGGCTATTTCTCCATGCTGATCATGTCTCCGGTGCTGAGCCTATATGTAGAGTGCTAGTTCTTTGGTTCAGCAGATGCCTTTATATCTGTGTGCCAGGTGAGGGTAGCTGAAAGGACGCCCCTAGGAGTGAAGGAAGAGTGACAGCCAGCTGGTTACACTCTGACGGGCTGTAGCTGATAAGGTCAGTGTAGGCCTCATTTACCATCTGACAGGGTGAGGAACCTGCGCCGATAGTCATCTCCGCATTATCGCCCCCTTCCCCCCCACACATCTCATTTTCCTCTGCTCCGGAAATCTCTCCTGACATTTTACCAGTATGAGATTTTCCGTATTTAGCAGAATCCACCCCCAGCTGCGGGAGGGGTGTAATCAGTCTGGGGTCAACTGCAGTTCAGTATTTAGCAGAGTATAAGCGATGCTGAAAGTTCCCCTATCGTAATTGTCGTTTTTTTTTATCAGTCCTATCCCTTCAGCAAGTTTCCAGGCACGGAGTATTAACTTGGGGTCACATGAAACTATTGCCCTGAGGGAGGCCTCATGGCTTGCCGGGGGTCAGACTGATCTCCGCTACGGCGTATGGAAATCTGATCACACTACGCACCTCAGTGTGTGACCATGTGTCCGCCAGCCGCCATCTTACACCTGATGCTGGGACAGTATGGCTGATATCTGATGACACTACACACCTCAGTGTGTAACCATGTGTCCGCCAGCCGCCATCTTACACCTGATGCTGGGACAGTATGGCTGATATCTGATGACACTACACACCTCAATGTGTGACCGTGTGTCCACCAGCCGCCATCTTACACCTGATGCTGGGACAGTATGACTGATATCTGATGACACTACACACCTCAGTGTGTGACCGTGTGTCCGCCAGCCACCATCTTACACCTGATGCTGGGACAGTATGGCTGATATCTGATGACACTACGCACCTCAGTGTGTCACCATGTGTCCGTCAGCCGCCATCTTACACCTGATGCTGGGACAGTATGGCTGATATCTGATGACACTACGCACCTCAGTGTGTGACCATGTGTCCGCCAGCCGCCATCTTACACCTGATGCTGGGACAGTATGGCTGATATCTGATGACACTACGCACCTCAGTGTGTGACCATGTGTCCACCAGCCGCCATCTTACACCTGATGCTGGGACAGTATGGCTGATATCTGATGAAACTACACACCTCAGTGTGTGACCGTGTGTCCGCCAGCCGCCATCTTACACCTGATGCTGGGACAGTATGGCTGATATCTGATGACACTACACACCTCAGTGTGTGACCATGTGTCCGCCAGCCGCCATCTTACACCTGATGCTGGGACAGTATGGCTGATATCTGATGACACTACACACCTCAGTGTGTGACCCTGTGTCCGCCAGCCGCCATCTTACACCTGATGCTGGGACAGTATGGCTGATATCTGATGACACTACGCACCTCAGTGTGTGACCGTGTGTCCGCCAGCCGCCATCTTACACCTGATGCTGGGACAGTATGGCTGATATCTGATCACACTACGCACCTCAGTGTGTGACCATGTGTCCGCCAGCCGCCATCTTACACCTGATGCTGGGACAGTATGGCTGATATCTGATCACACTACACACCTCAGTGTGTGACCGTGTGTCCGCCAGCCGCCATCTTACACCTGATGCTGGGACAGTATGACTGATATCTGATGACACTACGCACCTCAGTGTGTGACCGTGTGTCCGCCAGCCGCCATCTTACACCTGATGCTGGGACAGTATGGCTGATATCTGATCACACTACACACCTCAGTGTGTGACCGTGTGTCCGCCAGCCGCCATCTTACACCTGATGCTGGGACAGTATGACTGATATCTGATCACACTACACACCTCAGTGTGTCACCGTGTGTCCGCCAGCCGCCATCTTACACCTGATGCTGGGACAGTATGACTGATATTTGATCACACTGCGCACCTCAGTGTGTGACCGTGTGTCCGCCAGCCGCCATCTTACACCTGATGCTGGGACAGTGTGACTGATATCTGATGACACTACGCACCTCAGTGTGTGACCATGTGTCCGCCAGCCGCCATCTTACACCTGAGGCTGGGACAGTATGACTGATATCTGATGACACTACGCACCTCAGTGTGTGACAATGTGTCCGCCAGCCGCCATCTTACACCTGATGCTGGGACAGTGTGACTGATATCTGATGACACTACGCACCTCAGTGTGTGACCGTGTGTCCGCCAGCCGCCATCTTACACCTGATGCTGGGACAGTATGGCTGATATCTAATGACACTACACACCTCAGTGTGTGACCGTGTGTCCGCCAGCCGCCATCTTACACCTGATGCTGGGACAGTATGGCTGATATCTAATGACACTACACACCTCAGTGTGTGACCGTGTGTCCACCAGCCGCCATCTTACACCTGATGCTGGGACAGTATGGCTGATATCTAATGACACTACGCACCTCAGTGTGTGACCGTGTGTCCGCCAGCCGCCATCTTCCACCTGATGCTGGGACAGTATGGCTGATATCTGATGACACTACGCACCTCAGTGTGTGACCCTGTGTCCACCAGCCGCCATCTTACTCCAGATGCTGGGACAGTATGACTGATATCTGATGACACTACGCACCTCAGTGTGTGACCGTGTGTCTGCCAGCCGCCATCTTACACCTGATGCTGGGACAGTATGACTGATATCTGATGACACTACGCACCTCAGTGTGTGACCGTGTGTCCGCCAGCCGCCATCTTACACCTGATGCTGGGACAGTATGACTGATATCTGATGACACTACGCACCTCAGTGTGTGACCGTGTGTCCGCCAGCCGCCATCTTACACCTGATGCTGGGACAGTATGACTGATATCTGATCACACTACACACCTCAGTGTGTGACCGTGTGTCCGCCAGCCGCCATCTTACACCTGATGCTGGGACAGTATGACTGATATCTGATCACACTACGCACCTCAGTGTGTGACCGTGTGTCCGCCAGCCGCCATCTTACACCTGATGCTGGGACAGTATGGCTGATATCTGATGACACTACGCACCTCAGTGTGTGACCCTGTGTCCGCCAGTCGCCATCTTACACCTGATGCTGGGACAGTATGACTGATATCTGATGACACTACACACCTCAGTGTGTGACCGTGTGTCCGCCAGCCGCCATCTTACACCTGATGCTGGGACAGTATGGCTGATATCTGATGACACTACGCACCTCAGTGTGTGACCGTGTGTCCGCCAGCCGCCATCTTACACCTGATGCTGGAACAGTATGGCTGATATCTGATGACACTACGCACCTCAGTGTGTCACCGTGTGTCCGCCAGCCGCCATCTTACACCTGATGCTGGGACAGTATGGCTGATATCTGATGACACTACACACCTCAGTGTGTGACCGTGTGTCCGCCAGCCGCCATCTTACACCTGATGCTGGGACAGTATGGCTGATATCTGATGACACTACGCACCTCAGTGTGTCACCATGTGTCCGTCAGCCGCCATCTTACACCTGATGCTGGGACAGTATGGCTGATATCTGATGACACTACGCACCTCAGTGTGTGACCATGTGTCCGCCAGCCGCCATCTTACACCTGATGCTGGGACAGTATGGCTGATATCTGATGACACTACACACCTCAGTGTGTGACCCTGTGTCCGCCAGCCGCCATCTTACACCTGATGCTGGGACAGTATGGCTGATATCTGATGACACTACGCACCTCAGTGTGTGACCGTGTGTCCGCCAGCCGCCATCTTACACCTGATGCTGGGACAGTATGACTGATATCTGATCACACTGCGCACCTCAGTGTGTGACCGTGTGTCCGCCAGCCGCCATCTTACACCTGATGCTGGGACAGTGTGACTGATATCTGATGACACTACACACCTCAGTGTGTGACCATGTGTCCGCCAGCCGCCATCTTACACCTGAGGCTGGGACAGTATGACTGATATCTGATGACACTACGCACCTCTGTGTGACCGTGTGTCCGCCAGCCGCCATCTTACACCTGATGCTGGGACAGTATGGCTGATATCTAATGACACTACACACCTCAGTGTGTGACCGTGTGTCCGCCAGCCGCCATCTTACACCTGATGCTGGGACAGTATGGCTGATATCTGATGACACTACGCACCTCAGTGTGTGACCATGTGTCCGCCAGCCGCCATCTTACACCTGATGCTGGTTCAGTATGGCTGATATCTAATGACACTACGCACCTCAGTGTGTGACCGTGTGTCCGCCAGCCGCCATCTTCCACCTGATGCTGGGACAGTATGGCTGATATCTGATGACACTACGCACCTCAGTGTGTGACCGTGTGTCCGCCAGCCGCCATCTTACTCCAGATGCTGGGACAGTATGACTGATATCTGATGACACTACGCACCTCAGTGTGTGACCGTGTGTCCGCCAGCCGCCATCTTACACCTGATGCTGGGACAGTATGACTGATATCTGATCACACTGCACACCTCAGTGTGTGACCGTGTGTCCGCCAGCCGCCATCTTACACGTGATGCTGGGACAGTATGGCTGATATCTGATGACACTACGCACCTCAGTGTGTCACCGTGTGTCCGCCAGCCGCCATCTTACACCTGATGCTGGGACAGTATGACTGATATCTGATGACACTACGCACCTCAGTGTGTGACCGTGTGTCCGCCAGCCGCCATCTTCCACCTGATGCTGGGACAGTATGACTGATATCTGATGACACTACGCACCTCAGTGTGTGACCGTGTGTCCGCCAGCCGCCATCTTACACCTGATGCTGGGACAGTATGACTGATATCTGATGACACTACGCACCTCAGTGTGTCACCATGTGTCCGCCAGCCGCCATCTTACACCTGATGCTGGGACAGTATGACTGATATCTGATGACACTACGCACCTCAGTGTGTGACCGTGTGTCCGCCAGCCGCCATCTTCCACCTGATGCTGGGACAGTATGACTGATATCTGATGACACTACGCACCTCAGTGTGTGACCGTGTGTCCGCCAGCCGCCATCTTACACCTGATGCTGGGACAGTATGACTGATATCTGATGACACTACGCACCTCAGTGTGTGACCGTGTGTCCACCAGCCGCCATCTTACACCTGATGCTGGGACAGTATGACTGATATCTGATGACACTACGCACCTCAGTGTGTCACCGTGTGTCCGCCAGCCGCCATCTTACACCTGATGCTGGGACAGTATGACTGATATCTGATGACACTACGCACCTCAGTGTGTCACCATGTGTCCTCCAGCCGCCATCTTACACCTGATGCTGGGACAGTATGACTGATATCTGATGACACTACGCACCTCAGTGTGTGACCATGTGTCCGCCAGCCGCCATCTTACACCTGATGCTGGAACAGTATGACTGATATCTGATGACACTACGCACCTCAGTGTGTGACCGTGTGTCCGCCAGCCGCCATCTTACACCTGATGCTGGGACAGTATGGCTGATATCTAATGACACTACACACCTCAGTGTGTGACCGTGTGTCCGCCAGCCGCCATCTTACACCTGATGCTGGGACAGTATGGCTGATATCTAATGACACTACACACCTCAGTGTGTGACCGTGTGTCCACCAGCCGCCATCTTACACCTGATGCTGGGACAGTATGGCTGATATCTAATGACACTACGCACCTCAGTGTGTGACCGTGTGTCCGCCAGCCGCCATCTTCCACCTGATGCTGGGACAGTATGGCTGATATCTGATGACACTACGCACCTCAGTGTGTGACCGTGTGTCCGCCAGCCGCCATCTTACTCCAGATGCTGGGACAGTATGACTGATATCTGATGACACTACGCACCTCAGTGTGTGACCGTGTGTCTGCCAGCCGCCATCTTACACCTGATGCTGGGACAGTATGACTGATATCTGATGACACTACGCACCTCAGTGTGTGACCGTGTGTCCGCCAGCCGCCATCTTACACCTGATGCTGGGACAGTATGACTGATATCTGATGACACTACGCACCTCAGTGTGTGACCGTGTGTCCGCCAGCCGCCATCTTACACCTGATGCTGGGACAGTATGACTGATATCTGATGACACTACGCACCTCAGTGTGTGACCATGTGTCCGCCAGCCGCCATCTTACACCTGATGCTGGGACAGTATGGCTGATATCTGATGACACTACGCACCTCAGTGTGTGACCGTGTGTCCGCCAGCCGCCATCTTACACCTGATGCTGGGACAGTGTGACTGATATCTGATGACACTACGCACCTCAGTGTGTGACCGTGTGTCCGCCAGCCGCCATCTTACACCTGATGCTGGGACAGTGTGACTGATATCTAATGACACTACGCACCTCAGTGTGTCACCATGTGTCCGCCAGCCGCCATCTTACACCTGATGCTGGGACAGTATGGCTGATATCTGATGACACTACGCACCTCAGTGTGTGACCATGTGTCCTCCAGCCGCCATCTTACACCTGATGCTGGGACAGTATGGCTGATATCTGATGACACTACACACCTCAGTGTGTGACCGTGTGTCCGCCAGCCGCCATCTTACACCTGATGCTGGGACAGTATGACTGATATCTGATGACACTACGCACCTCAGTGTGTGACCATGTGTCCGCCAGCCGCCATCTTCCACCTGATGCTGGGACAGTATGGCTGATATCTGATGACACTACGCACCTCAGTGTGTGACCGTGTGTCCGCCAGCCGCCATCTTACACCTGATGCTGGGACAGTATGACTGATATCTGATGACACTACACACCTCAGTGTGTGACCGTGTGTCCGCCAGCCGCCATCTTACACCTGATACTGGGACAGTATGACTGATATCTGATGACACTACACACCTCAGTGTGTGACCATGTGTCCGCCAGCCGCCATCTTACACCTGATGCTGGGACAGTATGGCTGATATCTGATGACACTACACACCTCAGTGTGTGACCGTGTGTCCACCAGCCGCCATCTTACACCTGATGCTGGGACAGTATGACTGATATCTGATCACACTACACACCTCAGTGTGTCACCATGTGTCCGCCAGCCGCCATCTTACACCTGATGCTGGGACAGTATGGCTGATATCTGATGACACTACGCACCTCAGTGTGTGACCATGTGTCCGCCAGCCGCCATCTTACACCTGATGCTGGGACAGTATTACTGATATCTAATGACACTACACACCTCAGTGTGTCACCATGTGTCCGCCAGCCGCCATCTTACACCTGATGCTGGGACAGTATGGCTGATATCTAATGACACTACGCACCTCAGTGTGTCACCATGTGTTTGCCAGCCGCCATCTTACTCCTGATGCTGGGACAGTATGGCTGATATCTGATGACACTACGCACCTCAGTGTGTGACCGTGTGTCCACCAGCCGCCATCTTACACCTGATGCTGGGACAGTATGGCTGATATCTGATGACACTACGCACCTCAGTGTGTCACCATGTGTCCGCCAGCCGCCATCTTACACCTGATGCTGGGACAGTATGGCTGATATCTGATGACACTACGCACCTCAGTGTGTGACCGTGTGTCCGCCAGCCGCCATCTTACACCTGATGCTGGGACAGTATGACTGATATCTGATGACACTACGCACCTCAGTGTGTGACCGTGTGTCCGCCAGCCGCCATCTTACACCTGATGCTGGGACAGTATGACTGATATCTGATGACACTACGCACCTCAGTGTGTGACCGTGTGTCCGCCAGCCGCCATCTTACACCTGATGCTGGGACAGTATGACTGATATCTGATGACACTACGCACCTCAGTGTGTGACCGTGTGTCCGCCAGCCGCCATCTTACACCTGATGCTGGGACAGTATGACTGATATCTGATGACACTACGCACCTCAGTGTGTGACCGTGTGTCCGCCAGCCGCCATCTTACACCTGATGCTGGGTCAGTATGGCTGATATCTGATGACACTACGCACCTCAGTGTGTGACCATGTGTCCACCAGCCGCCATCTTACACCTGATGCTGGGACAGTGTGACTGATATCTGATGACACTACACACCTCAGTGTGTGTCCGCCAGCCGCCATCTTACACCTGATGCTGGGACAGTGTGGCTGATATCTGATGACACTATGCACCTTAATGTGTGACCGTGTGTCCGCCAGCCGCCATCTTACACCTGATGCTGGGACAGTATGACTGATATGAAGCGCTGTCTAATGGCCGTGTGGGGAAGCAGCGGTCTACCTGCTCTGGCCTGGCGGCGTATTACGCTGACACAGAGAACATTACACATGTGAGAGGTCTTCTTACCTTACTCACTGAACCACCCTCGTATATCCCTACTCTCCCAGTATGTTCTGGAGACTCCAAACTCAGGTGGGAAGTTGGGTCAGTATTGCCCATATGAGGTCATCACAGCCCCCTGGCCTTACCCCTTGGACCTCCTGAATCTCCCGGACAGGAGGGCCTGAAACGAAAGCAATTATCATGGAGTAAATATGCATTGTACTACCCGCCACCCCTAATCCTCCCTCCAGCATTAAATGCGACTGCTAGCCGCACACCTCGCCAGTGGGTGAATGCGCTGAGGTCCCGGGATGATAGATGTTTTGGTTTGGCGTCAGCATCTCCGCTTGCAAATGTTGTTACTCGCTTGCAATAGCTAGAAAACCACTTTCACAGCTTTGTATGTATTTACCGGTGAAATGATTCTAAACTTTGGCCGGTGGAGAGGAAAGTTTTACAGCTGAAGACTCAGACCTGCCTGCAATCATAGCGTATTTCTGTTAGTGTATACATGTTATATGGGAATAGATTTCATGCGTCTGGGCACGGACTCTTTCCTATGAGGAGGTCTTTTTATTTTTTTATTCTTTGTGTGATTTCTTCCTCCCGACTGAATTAATAGTAGCCATTAAATCTGACTTCCAAAGGCCAAAATGATTTGTGCAAGGTAGGTCGTTCTCCACCGGTCTACTACCCCCCTGAGGCGGACTCGTCATCAGCGGTTTTGCCTACTGAGGGACAATGACATGGAAACTTTGATAAACGATGTGGCTTGAAGTTCACAATTATCCCTGGATTGTTCGTATTATCCCTAGTTGACCTGCAGAGCGGAAACCCACACACAGTTTACAGAAACCGTCCGCCAGTATTTTCCGTAGGAACGAGTCCCTTAAGAACGCATTGACCGACTTTAGCAGATATGGTAGGGAACGTTGTCGGTGCTTTGTCCAGGGAGTAAACTTTAATATGTAGAAAGTAGAATAGCAGCCGCTGGAAGGTAATTCCTGGTTCCGTCTCCCGCCTAACGGTTACCGAGTCATTTATGGCATTAAGTGAAACTGATGGCTTCCAATGTATCAATAACGTTCAGCGTGAAGAAACATTTTGCATTCACTAATGTTGAGCCCCAGTTACTCTTACGTCCTAAAGGATGCTGGGGACTCCGTAAGGACTATGGGGTATAGACGGGCCCCGCAGGAGACATGGGCACTATAAAGAATTTTTAGTATGGGTGTGCACTGGCTCCTCCCTCTATGCCCCTCCTCCAGACCTCAGTTAGATCCTGTGCCCAGAGGAGATAGGGTGCATTACAGGGAGCTCTCCTGAGTTTCTCTGAAAAATAATTTTGTTAGGTTTTTTATTTTCAGGGAGTACTGGTGGCAACAGGCTCCCTGCATCGTGGGACTGAGGAGAGAGAAGCAGACCTACTTAACTGATAGACTCTGCTTCCTAGGCTACTGAACACCATTACCTCCAGAGGGAGTCGGAATGCAGGTCTCCCCCTGCCGTTCATCCCAGAGCCGCGCCGCTGTCCTCCTCACAGAGCCGGAAGATAGAAGCCGGGTGAGTATAAGAAGAAAAGAAGACTTCAAGACGGCAGAAGACTTCAGATCTTCCCTGAGGTAAGCGCGCAGCGGTAACGCTGCGCGCCATTGCTCCCACACACTACACACACTAGCAGGCACTGATGGGTGCAGGGCGCAGGGGGGGCGCCATGGGCAGCAATATAAACCTCTAAGTTTGGCATTTATGAGTAAATAAGCTGCGGAGGCAGTAATTGTAAAAATCCCCCACCAGTTTTATACAATTTGGACTTTCCACGGCACCGAGGATTTTCACCAAGGTGATGGGGGAGATGATGGTGCTCCTGCGCAGGCAGGGAGTCACAATTATCCCATACTTGGACGATCTCTTGATAAAGGCGAGATCGAGAGATCAATTGCTGAAGAGCGTGACGCTCTCCCTGAGAGTGCTACAACAGCACGGTTGGATTCTCAATCTGCCAAAGTCACAATTGGTTCCAACGACTCGACTATCATTCCTAGGCATGATTCTGGACACGGAACAGAAGAGGGTTTTTCTCCCGATGGAAAAAGCCCTGGACCTCCAGAACATGGTCAGAGACCTGCTAAAACCAAAAAGAGTGTCTGTTCATCAATGCACTCGAGTTCTGGGGAAGATGGTGGCAACCTACGAGGCCATCCCCTTCGGCAGGTTTCATGCAAGGACGTTTCAGTGGGATCTTCTGGACAAGTGGTCCGGGTCCCATCTACAATTACATCAGAAGATAAGCCTGTCCCCCAGGGCCAGGGTGTGTCTCCTGTGGTGGCTGTAAAGTGCTCATCTTCTAGAGGGTCGCAGGTTCGGCATTCAAGACTGGGTTCTAGTGACCACGGACGCGAGCCTCCGAGGATGGGGAGCAGTCACACAAGGAAGAAATTTTGAGGGACTCTGGTCAAGCCAGGAGGCTTGTCTACACATCAACGTGCTGGAATTGAGGGCCATATACAACGGCCTACGACAAGCGGAGAATCTTCTTCGCGATCTACCGGTTCTGATTCAATCAGACAACGTCACAGCCGTGGCTCATGTGAACCGTCAAGGCGGGACAAGGAGCAGAGTGCCAATGGCGGAAGCCACCAGGATTCTTCGCTGGGCGGAAAATCACGTAAGCGCTCGGTCAGCAGTCTTCATTCCAGGAGTGGACAAATGGGAAGCAGACTTCCTCAGCAGACACGATCTCCATCCAGGAGAGTGGGGACTTCATCAAGAAGTTTTTGCAGAGATAACAAGTCATTGGGGACTTCCTCACATAGACATGATGGCGTCACGCCTCAACAAGAAGCTTCGGAGGTATTGTGCCAGGTCAAGGGACCCTCAGGCAGTAGCGGAAGACGCCCTGGTGACACCATGGGTGTTTCAGTCGGTCTATGTGTTCCCTCCTCTGCCTTCACAGAAGATCCGTGGCCTCTTCCTCTCAGGGAGGACCTGTTGCAGCAGGGGCCCTGCGTGTTTCAAAACTTACCGCGGTTACGTTTGACGGCATGGCGGTTGAACACCGAATCCTAGCTGGGAAAGGTATTCTGGAGGAAGTCATCCCTACTCTGATAAAGGCTAGGAAGGAGGTGACGGCGAAACATTATCACTGTATCTGGAGGAAGTATGTATCTTGGTGTGAAGCCAAGAATGCTCCTACGGAAGATTTCCATCTGGGCCGTTTTCTCCACTTTCTACAGACAGGAGTGGATATGGGCCTGAAGTTAGGCTCCATTAAGGTACAGATTTCGGCCCTATCTATATTCTTTCAGAAGGAATTGGCTTCTCTCCCAGAAGTCCAGACTTTTGTAAACGGAGTGCTGCACATCCAGCCTCCTTTTGTGCCCCCAGTGGCACCATGGGACCTTTACGTGGTGTTAAGGTTCCTAAAATGTCACTGGTTTGAACCTCATCAAACGGTTGAATTAAAATTTCTCACTTGGAAGGTGGTCATGTTATTGGCCTTGGCATCTGCAAGGCGGGTGTCCGAATTGGCGGCCTTGTCTCACAAGAGCCCCTATTTGATTTTCCATATGGATAGAGCAGAGTTGAGGACTCGTCCTCAATTTTTGCCTAAAGTGGTTTCTTCATTTCATATGAACCAACCTATTGTGGTGCCTGTGGCTACGGGTGACTTGGAGGACTCCAAGTCCCTGGATGTAGTCAGGGCCTTAAAAATTTATGTAGCCAGGACGGCTCGGGTTAGGAAAACAGAAGCACTGTTTATCTTGTATGCAGCCAACAAAGTTGGCGCCCCTGCTTCGAAGCAGACTATTGCTCGCTGGATCTGTAACACGATTCAGCAGGCTCATTCTACGGCTGGATTGCCGTTACCAAATTCGGTAAAGGCCCATTCCACTAGGAAGGTGGGCTCTTCTTGGGCGGCTGCCCGAGTCGTCTCGGCTTTACAACTTTGCCGAGCAGCTACTTGGTCGGGTTCGAACACTTTTGCAAAGTTCTATAAGTTTGATACCCTGGCTGATGAGGACCTCGCATTTGCTCAATCGGTGCTGCAGAGTCATCCGCACTCTCCCGCCCTGTTAGGTGCTTTGGTATAAACCCCATGGTCCTTACGGAGTCCCCAGCATCCTCTAGGACGTAAGAGAAAATAAGATTTTAAACCTACCGGTAAATCTTTTTCTCATAGTCCGTAGAGGATGCTGGGCGCCCGTCCCAGTGCGGACTAAATCTGCAAGACTTGTATATAGTTGTTGCTTACATAAGGGTTATGTTACAGTTGTGATCGGTCTATGACTGATACTGTTTTTGTTCATACTGTTAACTGGTTGCGTTATTCCAGGTTATACGGTATGATTGGTGTGGGCTGGTATGAATCTTGCCCTTAGATTAACAGAATCCTTTCCTCGTATTGTCCATCTCCTCTGGGCATAGTTTCTCTAACTGAGGTCTGGAGGAGGGGCATAGAGGGAGGAGCCAGTGTACACCCATACTAAAAGTTCTTTATAGTGCCAATGTCTCCTGCGGAGCCCGTCTATAACCCATGGTCCTTACGGAGTCCCCAGCATCCTCTACGGACTAGGAGAAAAAGATTTACCGGTAGGTTTAAAATCTTATTTTTATCCTCCATATCTACTAATTACTAGTGGTCCCTGGTCGCTGTGTGGCGTTTAGGCAACAATGGGATTTTGTAAAGCGCCTGATTCTGAATTCTGATGCTCATTTACTGCACATATACGGCCACGCTCTACATGTAAAGAAAAAGATGGCACCTGGTAATTACGGGGGCGACGCTCTGGTCAGCGCAGTTTGTGCATTTTACTTCAGCGCAGACAGGCAGGCAGTGGGCTTGGGATGAAACGTAGGCAGCAGTTTTGGGGTGACAGGTAGACAATGGATTCAGGGTAGTAGGCGATAGACCCGGGTTGACAGGCAAGCAGTAGACTTATGGTGACAGGCAGACAGTGGAGCCGGGGTGCCGGACAGGTAGCGGAATCAGAGTAACAGGCTAGATTCAGTGTGGCAGACCAGAAGACACCAGATTCAGGATGAGAAGCAGGCAGTGGGTTTGGGGTGTAGCAGGCAGGCAACAGGTTTGGAGTAATGGCGGGCTTGTGGATAATGGCAGGTTTGTGGGTGATTACCGGCAGGCATCAGGTTCTGGGTTAGGACAAGCAGGCAGCTGGCTCGGGGTGATGATAGACAGGCAGCGGGTTTGGGGTGAGTACAGGCAAGCAGCAGGTACAGGTGAGGGCAGGCAGCAGGTACAGGTGAGGACAGGCAGCAGGTTCGGGGTGAGGAGAAGGAGACAGCAGGTTCGGGGTGTGGCAAGGCAGGCAGCATTTCGGGGTGAGGAGAGGCAGGCAGCAGGTTCGGAGTGAGGAGAAGGAGGCAGTAGGTTTGTGGTGAGGATAGGCAAGCGGCAGGTTTGGGGTGAGGAGAGGCAGGTTCGGGGTGAGCAGAAGGAGGCAGCAGGTTTGGGGTGATGACAGGCAAGCAGCAGGTTTGGGGTGAGGAGATGCAGGCGGCAGGTTCGGGGTGAGGAGAAGGAGCAGCTGGCTCAGGATGAGGAGAGGCAGGCAGCTGGTTTGTGGTGATGACAGGCAGGCGGCAGGTTTGGGGTGAGGAGAGGCAGGTTTGGGGTGAGGAGAAGGAGTCAGCAGGTTTGGGGTGAGGAGAGGCAGGCAGCAGGTTCGGGGTGAGGAGAAGGAGGCAGCAGGTTTGTGGTGAGGACAGGCAAGCGGCAGGTTTGGGGTGAGGAGAAGGAGCAGCTGGCTCAGGATGAGGAGAGGCAGGCAGCGGGTTTGAGGTGATGACAGGCAGGCAGCTGGTTTGTGGTGATGACAGGCAGGCAGCGGGTTTGGGGTGATGACAGGCATGCAGCGGGTTTGGGGTGAGGAGAGGCAGGTTTGGGGTGCGGAAAAAGAGGCAACAGGTTCGGGGTGAGGAGATGCAGGCGGCAGGTTTGGGGTGAGAAGGAGCAGCTGGCTCAGGATGAAGAGAGGCAGACAGCTGGTTTGTGGTGATGGCAGACAGGCAGCGGGTTTGGGGTGAAGAGAGGCAGGTTCGGGGTGCGGAGAAAGGCAGCAGGTTTGGGGTGAGGAGAGGCAGGCAGCAGGTTCGGGGTGAGGAGATGCAGGTTCGGGGTGAGGAGAAGGAGCAGCTGGCTCAGGATGAGGAGAGGCAGGCAGCTGGTTTGTGGTGATGACAGGCAGGCAGCCGGTTTGAGGTGATGACAGGCAGGCAGCGGGTTTGAGGTGATGACAGGCAGGCAGCGGGTTTGAGGTGATTGCAGGCAGCGGGTTTGGGGTGATGACAAGCAGGCAGCAGGTTCGGGGTGATAGGCAGGCAGCTGGTTTGTGGTGGCGACAGGCATGAGTGGAAAGTAATACCTGGCTGTAATGATTAATCCATCCACACTCATTTTGCCAGGATGATAACTCTGCAGTTAGTCTCTCTCATTCCATTGTTCTAAGTGAGAGAGATGTGCAATTTGTAGCCTCAGGCGATGATGTCCTTGAGTTGGTTGACTGGGAACTTGGCAGCAGAGCAATAGCTGATAAGGGTCAGATTAGGCCTCTCAAGTAACGCTCAGTCCCCTCAGGAGGCTCAAATATTTGACAGTAAATTCTTGAGTAAATTCTAAAAAATACTAAAATACCAGAACTGTTTTGTCAGTCGTATTTTACCAGATGCTAGAAGGCCGATAGTAAGGGGCGCAGACAGGAAAAGTCATTCTGACTGCGAGAAGCCGCCGCGTTCCGTTCATCAAACTGAACTTCACGGTAAAGTCTACTAATAATATTATATGTGTGTGAAATAAGAGACGTGGTTATAGCGCGCCGTTATGTCTGTGGATTAAACCTGCTACATTTATGATGATAGCTCTGATTATCTGATGCTGTTATAAACGCGGACTCCGTCCCACAGAAAAGGCTTTTGTTTAATAAGCTGTCATTCCTCAGCCCTCCAACCTTTCTAACAGATGTTTCATCCTCCGTTAACCCCTCCATGTGTTCCAGACTCCATATTTCATGCCACTTAGCCCAATACTTAAATGTAATCTGCCAACATTCAGTCGCTGTAATGCTTTTAGCAGTCTGGAGAACACCTGGTTTACTAAGTACGCCCACAGGATAAGGCGGCGCTTGTAATCCGCCGTAGCCCCTATTACTATGTCCTAATCCTTCCTGCTTGGCTTTCTCTGTGCGCTTATTTCATTGTGGAATAGCCGCTAAGGCAGGTATGGCCAACCTCAGCCCTCAAGTCACAATGACAGGCCAGGTTTTCATGATATCTGTGCTTGAGCACAGGTGACCTCTGTTATTTAGCCAACTACGCTGAAGCCTGGATATCACTAAAACCTGCACTGTTCGTGTGCCTTGAGGACAGAGGTTGGGAATGGCGGATCTATCTATCTATCTATCTATCTATCTATCTATCTATCTATCTATCTATCTATCTATCTATCCTGGTTAAAAGCCCGTCAAAATGACTGACACCAGGGCCGTATTATAAGGTGGGAAAGTCATTACTCACAGGAGCTGCCGGGTTTCTGGAAGTCCTGCAGCTTAGAGCTGGTCTCTGTCATGCTGAGTGTGTGTGTGTGGCGTTAGCCTTTTCTAAATATAGATGCTGTATATGTGTAATAGGCAGGCCATAATGGTGCTACACTGTATACACCAGTACTGGCACGTGTAAGTTTACCAGTCCCTGTACAGCTCTTGCCCAGTCTGGGGGTAGAGGACACCAATAGCCACCAGCAGTTGGCCGGGGAGGCCTGGGCATGGCCTGTGCGGGGGGGTGGGAGGGGCAAGCACAGGACCCCGCCTCTCCTACGCAGTACTTATAAGGCAGCTGAGCCGGTTATCTGCCTCCTCCTCACCCGCATCATCTGCAGCCCGAGCGCCGAGCCCTCCTCCTTCCAGTCACAGTACTGCTCGCCCCACACAGGGTCTCACCCCATACTTACCTACATTCTGGCTGCTCTCTGCGGGAGAGAGCAGCCAGGTCGGCTCAGAGGACGGGCAGGGGAGGCTGTGACGTCGAGGAGGGGGTGGGCCGGAGGCGGGACGGGGCGGAGAAAGGGCGGAATGGGGGCGGAGAAAGGGCGGGGTCATGATGCCTCTTTTAAGCCACGCCCCCGCTCTGTAATGCCGCGATCACCGGCATTACACTGCGGGGGGCGTGGCTATGATGACGCGATTCAGCAAGAATCGCGTCATCAACTGACGCGGACGGGCAGGGGGACCCCACGAATCGGGAAACTTGCCTGCTCTTCCGGGGGGGCCGGGAGGGTCACCCGATTTTCGGGAGCCTCCCGGCCATTCCGGGACAGTAGGCAAGTATGTCTCACCCCTTCCTGCCAGACTGATTCACCTTCTCCCTCTGCGGGTAAGTAGCCAACGTGTCCCCGGTGCATCCTCTCTGAGTGCTGCAGGACTGTCTGGCGGTTCCTACATCTGTTTCCTGGAACTGCCGCTACTTGTTGCTGAGTCCCAGGATGGCAAGTAACCTGGGGTTGCAGCATAGTATATGGAGGAGGGGTGCAGAGTATGCAGTATATGGAGGAGGGGGTGCAGAGTATGCAGTATATGGAGGAGGAGTTGCAGACTAGAGTATGCAGTATATGGAGGAGGGGTTGCAGAGTATGCAGTATATGGAGGAGGGGGTGCAGAGTATGCAGTATATGGAGGAGGAGTTGCAGACTAGAGTATGCAGTATATGGAGGAGGGGGTGCAGAGTATGCAGTATATGGAGGAGGGGGTGCAGAGTATGCACTATATGGAGGAGGGGGTGCAGAGTATGCAGTATATAGAGGAGGGGTTGCAAAGTATGCACTATATGGAGGAGGGGGTGCAGAGTATGCCTTATATGGAGGAGGAGGTGCAGAGTATGCACTATATGGAGGAGGGGGTGCAGAGTATGCAGTATATGGATGAGGGGGTGCAGAGTATGCAGTATATGGAGGAGGGGGTAGAGTATGCAGTATATGGAGGAGGGGGTAGAGTATGCAGTATATGGAGGAGGGGGTGCAGAGTATGCAGTATATGGAGGAGGGGGTGCAGAGTATGCACTATATGGAGGAGGGGGTGCAGAGTATGCAGTATATAGAGGAGGGGTTGCAAAGTATGCACTATATGGAGGAGGGGGTGCAGAGTATGCCGTATATGGAGGAGGAGGTGCAGAGTATGCACTATATGGAGGAGGGGGTGCAGAGTATGCAGTATATGGATGAGGGGGTGCAGAGTATGCAGTATATGGAGGAGGGGGTAGAGTATGCAGTATATGGAGGAGGGGTTGCAGAGTATGCAGTATATGGAGGAGGGGGTGCAGAGTATGCACTATATGGAGGAGGGGGTGCAGAGTATGCAGTATATAGAGGAGGGGTTGCAAAGTATGCACTATATGGAGGAGGGGGTGCAGAGTATGCCGTATATGGAGGAGGAGGTGCAGAGTATGCACTATATGGAGGAGGGGGTGCAGAGTATGCAGTATATGGATGAGGGGGTGCAGAGTATGCAGTATATGGAGGAGGGGGTAGAGTATGCAGTATATGGAGGAGGGGGTAGAGTATGCAGTATATGGAGGAGGGGGTGCAGAGTATGCAGTATATGGAGGAGGGGGTGCAGAGTATGCAGTATATGGAGGAGGGGGTGCAGAGTATGCAGTATATGGAGGAGGGGGTGCAGAGTATGCAGTATATGGAGGAGGGGGTGCAGAGTATGCAGTATATGGAGGAGGGGGTGCAGAGTATGCAGTATATGGAGGAGGGGGTGCAGAGTATGCAGTATATGGAGGAGGGGGTGCAGAGTATGCACTATATGGAGGAGGGGGTGCAGAGTATGCAGTATATGGAGGAGGGGGTGCAGAGTATGCAGTATATGGAGGAGGGGGTGCAGAGTATGCAGTATATGGAGGAGGGGGTGCAGAGTATGCAGTGTATGGAGGAGGAGTTGCAGACTAGAGTATGCAGTATATGGAGGAGGGGGTGCAGAGTATGCAGTATATGGAGGAGGGGGTGCAGAGTATGCAGTATATGGAGGAGGGGGTGCAGAGTATGCAGTATATGGAGGAGGGGGTGCAGAGTATGCAGTGTATGGAGGAGGAGTTGCAGACTAGAGTATGCAGTATATGGAGGAGGGGTTGCAGAGTATGTAGTATATGGAGGAGGGGGTGCAGAGTATGCAGTATATGGAGGAGGGGGTGCAGAGTATGCAGTATATGGAGGAGGGGTTGCAAAGTATGCACTATATGGAGGAGGGGGTGCAGAGTATGCAGTATATGGAGGAGGAGGTGCAGAGTATGCACTATATGGAGGAGGGGGTGCAGAGTATGCAGTATATGGAGGAGGGGGTGCAGAGTATGCAGTATATGGAGGAGGGGGTGCAGAGTATGCAGTATATGGAGGAGGGGGTGCAGAGTATGCACTATATGGAGGAGGGGGTGCAGAGTATGCAGTATATGGAGGAGGGGGTGCAGAGTATGCAGTATATGGAGGAGGGGGTGCAGAGTATGCAGTATATGGAGGAGGGGGTGCAGAGTATGCAGTATATGGAGGAGGGGGTGCAGAGTATGCAGTATATGGAGGAGGGGGTGCAGAGTATGCAGTATATGGAGGAGGGGGTGCAGAGTATGCAGTATATGGAGGAGGGGGTGCAGAGTATGCAGTATATGGAGGAGGGGGTGCAGAGTATGCAGTATATGGAGGAGGGGGTGCAGAGTATGCAGTATATGGAGGAGGGGGTGCAGAGTATGCAGTATATGGAGGAGGAGGTGCAGAGTATGCAGTATATGGTGGGAGCAGTATATGGAGGAGGGGGTGCAGAGTATGCAGTATATGGAGGAGGGGGTGCAGAGTATGCAGTATATGGAGGAGGGGGTGCAGAGTATGCAGTATATGGAGGAGGGGTGCAGAGTATACTGTATATGGTGGGAGCAGTATATGGAGGAGGGGGTGCAGAGTATGCAGTATATGGTGGGAGCAGTATATGGAGGAGGGGGTGCAGGGTATGTAGTATATGGAGGAGGGGGGTGCCCTGTATATATAGGGGCACTATATGGAGGGGGTATGAGGGTGCACTGTGTATATGGTGGGTGGGTTCAGTGTACATGGGGGGGGGGGGTGTCCTTGTCCCACCAATGGCTGCCGGCGGTCATGCAACCGTACTATGGCGTTCTTCTCAGTATCACAATGTTGGAGATTCTTAATATGTAAGATAAAATGTCAGACAGCATTTACTCCCAGATTTTGGATACTGCTCATTACTCCGGGTGGATAAATGTTTAATAATGCGCCGAACAGCCCTGTCGCCTGTACAGACCGCTGTGACACTTACCTTTACTTTCATCATCGGACGTTCTTCATTGCCCAGACAATGTCTCCATATTCTGTAATATCCTTATGTTCCCTGCTATTCATAACCGTCAGTAAGATGTGATTTTATTTTCTAACTTGCGCTAGAAAATTGATACCCAGAATCTGGTTGCTATCGTCAATACCAAACTTTTTGCTTTGCAAATATAACTCCCCCCCCCCCCCCCCCTGTTGTATTCAAGATGAGACCTTTTACAGACAAATATCTACTTAAGAGAAACGTGTTACACTCAGTTGTTTCATGTATAATAAATCTGAAAACTAGATATATTGAAAACGGTTTATTATTTACATGGTAAGTGTTAAATGTGTTCAGATACGTGATATTAAGTCGCCTCCGCCACTTGCAATTTAGAATAAATACAATAATGTTTTTTTTTTAAACAAATTTCTTTTTCATATACCCAAATTTTGGAAAACCTATTTCTGTATAAATCTACATTTCTCAAATACCGCAAGTTTAAATATGTTTTAGGCACCCGTCGTTTGCCTGCAAAGTTGGACACCCTTTTCTATTATTATAGCCTTTACGCAAGGGTTGGCGGTCGCGTATATAGCGTCAAATTAATAATGGCTGGGAGGGAACTTGCGAGGATCTCAATCTAAGATCTCTAGATATTATTGAGTGTAGTGTATGTTATACGTTTGTATTGCTTGCAAAAATATATATTTACATGTTTCTCTAAATACTTTACAGGTAGGTGGTTTGGTTATAGCAAAACGCGTAGTTCCCTGATCAGCTGTATGTGTTCTAGAGGTCACAGAATGAAGGAGAGCTTACAGATACAGTACATTGTGATGAGTGCACAACATTCAAGATGGCGGCTAGCCCCCATCGGTTTGTACAGAGCCCGTCTGGTTCATGACATCAGCCTGTCTGGTTGATGACATCATGTCCTTTTATCCCAGGGCCGGTAAATTAACATAATGCGATGTATAGGAAACATAGACCAGCGTTCTACTTTCGTTGCTACGTAAATTCATTGGATGTCATTTCCTGTGTCGATAAAACCCAAAATGATAATACAAGGTTTATATTAGTACATAGTACTTTAAATATCCTAAGCTAGGGCCCGTGTATGTTTCGTCTGTAGCCAGGTTTTGTTTGGGTCTTTTCCGGGTTGGTTTACAGAGGGAGATAGACATATGGGCCATCTGGGGGGGTTATACGTTTTTGGGTTTTGTATTCCTATTGCGTTAGGTGCGTGTTATGAACGCACCTGTTGCAGGAAGGGTTTGTTTGTGAGAATAGGCAGCAAGCCCTCAACAAAAATGTCTTCTTACAGTACTGGCAGACAGGTCAGTCTTATGTGACGGACGCTGATTTCGGCATAGCTTTCTGTGCCGTGCCGCCAATCTCAGGAGTCTTTCTCTGGTCATAGGTTCTGTTCTCAATGGAAAGTATTGGGGTTTGGTCTGATCATCATAATGACCTTCTTTAGGGAGTATGATCCACCTCGGAACTCCGCCCAGTAGACGCCATCTTGGTAGCGGCTGCGGTAATGTCCACCTCTATACCAGACGCCGTTGAGGTTGGAGTGAGCACATGCGTTATACCACCATCCTCCCTTCTGGTAATGGGCACAGTTACCTGGAAGAGAACATTGAACGTTATACTCTGTAATCAGTCACCAATGTAGTGGACACTGACACATATATGGTAGTGCAGCTCAGTATTGCCCTGTTTGTGGCTAAATCACCTCCTCCTTTAATTATCCTGTTTTATAGATTGTTCATTTTTGGGTTTGTCTTGTTTTAGGGACCAGTCGCAAATTCTTGGTTCTAGTTATACGATATTAAATATCCCTTTGTCTAAGGCATACCAGATGTTACTAGTAGGTCAACACGCACTGTAATTATAGGGGGCTGCTACCGGTGATGCATTAAGGCACCTTAAGGATGCCAGTGACTTTTTGGTGGGTGATGTATTAATTTCAGTAAGACCGGCATACATTAGGCGTAAGGTAGATGTAATATACAGTTACGGAGCATGTTTACCTGTGTATACGTCATGGTCTCTGTCCAAGGTGGTGAACTGCTTGCCATTATGCCAGGTGAAAGAGTCGCCAGCGTTTCCGTTATAGCGCCCCAGTCTCAGCTTGTAGAATTCGCTTTCCGGTTCCAGGCGGAAGCTGGCGTACTCCGCAAACGTCTTGCGCCCTTGCCAGTCCTCCATGGTGATTAGCAGCTTGTAGTTGGCTTGGTTGGTCAGCCAGTAGATGTTCTCCAGGCCCAGCCAGTACTCGCCATCGATGTTCCCAAATCCTTGCTGTGTAGGGAAAGGGAGAGAGGCGAGTGAGGAACTGACCAGATGACCCCTGCCCAGGACTAGGACCTAGAGTAATCCTTCAGCAGGCGCTAACATTTAGTCACCCAGATAAATAAATGTTCTTAATTAGAGACTTTTGCAAGCATATGTCATCTAGCCATCTCCAATAGATGTGCCGTATGGTGGGTTGGGTTGGCTGCGGTTAGTACAGGGGCATGCCCTACCCCACCCTGTCACCCATACTGACCAGTCCTAACTGTACGGGTCTAACATGAGGTCTATAAGCAGTCTATAATAGCTGCTCACATTTACTGTATTTATATGCAGTCAGCGTATGTTTACACTGAGCTGGTTGTGTTTTGTAGATGGCGGTGGTGGAGTTACAGTGTAGGGTAGCTGAAATCTAATTGGTGCATGCAAAATAAACACTAATTCCCTTGTTTTCACGTGGAGCTCCTGACCCGGGAATTTGTGTGAAAGGGTCAACCTGGGTTTGGTGCCCCGGGAATTTGATCCTGGTGGAAACCTTGGATTTCCCCGAGACCAACCCAGAAAAACTGCATCGTGAAAGGCATGACCCGGTTATTTGACCTGGGTTACATTTAAAAGCTGCTGATTGGCTGCACATGCAGAGGCCCGCCTCACGGAAGTGACATGCAGGGCAGACACGGGTAGGGATGGCCATCGGTGGGTTACCATCGATGTTACCATTGATGGATAACCTCGATGGTGGGAAACCATCTGTAAGGGAACCATCGGTTTAGTATTGAGCTGGCCAATCAGGGCCGTGGGTGCGGGGTGGTGGAGCTATGCTCCGTGTCCCGGCACCAAGTTAAATAAAAAAAATTATATATATTTGGTTATGCCATGCCATCAATGAAGGGTAAATCATCTGGTTCTCCTTCATCGATGGCTAAAGTATTATACATTGGCCAAAGACGATCGATGATTCGGGATCATCGATGGGCGATGGCCATCCCTAGACATGGGTACAGTGTGAAGGCGACGAGGCAGGAATGACCCAGGTCCAACTTGCGGTGAGAAAGGGGTTTGGACTTGTCATTTAGGCGTGAAAAGGGTATAAATAATCCCTATTACCCAACACTAGTACATTGGTTAGTTCCCATAGTGGACCTACGCTGGGCCTCTGCTTCCATGTTGTACGAGAGTTTAGCATGCGTATAGAAATATCAGCTTGCCCCTGATTGGATGACCCATCACTTGTCCAATCAGGAGTCTTCTGTCATTTTGGTCCCCGCATTGGATTCCACCAACCAGCAGGTCTCACACACTCCTATAGATGCTATCCGGGAGAGTTTCTCAGTCACAGTACTGGGCAAACGCTGGAATACCCAAGTGTCTGCTACTGTGGGGTAAGGGGAGGTGGAAGGTGCCTCCTCTCATGTATGTAAATACCCTTCAGGCTAACTAAGAGTGTCAGAAACATAATCTAGATTCTCAGAATAATGTCCGCCATCTCCCCTCCCGGTACGTGTCCCATCTGTACTCACTTTGTACGTTTCCCAGTTTCTGAAGAAGTTAACGGAGCCATCGAGTCTCCTCTGGACGACTGTCCATCCTCCGGGGTCCTGCCTCTGATCGCACCACACCTGCATCAGCCTGTTGGTGTTATCCGGCTTCACCAGGTATATGCCGCTTGTGTCATGCCCGTCCTCAATCGCTTGCAGACAGTCTCTCCAGGGACCTAACAGGAAAAGGAGACGACACCATGAAAAACACGCTAAGCCCTGGGTAATAGCCACGAAAAGGAAAGACCACGTAACATCGGCCGGTTATTACCACCTGTGTGCTGAAATCTCATGCGACCAATAGAATACGCCACAAGATTCTGGTGGAGTTTGTACGTGACTGATTCAGGCCACACTTTATGCTCTAGATTTCTTCCCCTCAACTTTTTGTGTTTTTTTTTTTTTTGTCAAATTTTTTTTTTTTTTTTTTAATAGATAATTCAAGTGATTTAGCATCAGGATGTTACAGATATAATAGTTGCCTTTGCTGTAACAGGTCTCTGCATTGATGATACCTCGAAGGCTATTATTATACCGTATTGGACCCACAGTATCACAGTGCGTCATTCGGGGCATTCGGCGGTTTCTAGTCTACTTGTCTCTTTCTACTGCAAACTAATAGACGGCACTACAGCCCCATGAGAAAGCCCCTTCCCATTTATCTAATCTGCCATTAGCTGGGGACATGTCCATCAAAATGACTTTTTTTTTTTCAGATTGTTTTATACTGTGGTTCAAAAACTAACCCTAAGCACGTAATAAACCGAGATGTCATGTCCTTTATATAACAAAGTACACAGTATAAAAAACATTGCTTTATGATAGAAGAAATGTGAGACTGAAGGAGCGATCAATGTATTTTATCACTGTTTTAAAACCAAAGCAAAAGCAACATTATTTATTGTAAGGTGGGAAACACATGTTATTCACACGAGTGCGCCCTTATCTGTATATACGTACAGACATATGTTAGGGAGACTCCCTGCAATGATGGTGTTCACCCTCACTCCCCTAGGAGTCTCTCAAGCTCCCTAATGCCGCTTTCAGATCGCAAATGCCGGATCCCACCCGGTAAGAGAAACGTGTCCTTACCGGGTGGGATCCGGCATTTGCTCTTCTCTGCTGGCTTTCCGACCCGGCAATATACCGGGTCGGTTGCCATAGCAGCGGGGGGGCGCAGCAGGGGCGGGGGTGGAGGCGGCGCTGGGAGATAAGCTCATCTCCTGCGCCGCCTCTCCCTATGCTGTGAATGGGAGCCGTGTCGCATCGGAACGGCTCCCATTCACACTGCACCTGACCCGGTAATCAAACCGGTAATAACTTTTCTCTATCGTCCTAGTGGATGCTGGGGTTCCTGAAAGGACCATGGGGAATAGCGGCTCCGCAGGAGACAGGGCACAAAAAGTAAAGCTTTTCCAGATCAGGTGGTGTGCACTGGCTCCTCCCCCTATGACCCTCCTCCAGACTCCAGTTAGATTTTTGTGCCCGGCCGAGAAGGGTGCAATCTAGGTGGCTCTCCTAAAGAGCTGCTTAGAGAAAGTTTAGCTTAGGTTTTTTATTTTACAGTGAGTCCTGCTGGCAACAGGATCACTGCAACGAGGGACTGAGGGGAGAAGAAGTGAACTCACCTGCGTGCAGGATGGATTGGCTTCTTGGCTACTGGACATTAGCTCCAGAGGGACGATCACAGGTACAGCCTGGATGGTCACCGGAGCCGCGCCGCCGGCCCCCTTGCAGATGCTGAAGTTAGAAGAGGTCCAGAATCGGCGGCTGAAGACTCTGACAGTCTTCTAAAGGTAGCGCACAGCACTGCAGCTGTGCGCCATTTTCCTCTCAGCACACTTCACACGCTGTCACTGAGGGTGCAGGGCGCTGGGGGGGGGCGCCCTGGGAGGCAAATGTAAACCTATATACTGGCTAAAAATACCTCACATATAGCCCCCAGAGGCTATATGGAGATATTTAACCCCTGCCAAACTTCACTAAAGAGCGGGAGACGAGCCCGCCGTAAAAGGGGCGGGGCCTATCTCCTCAGCACACGGCGCCATTTTTTCTCTCACAGAAAGGCTGGAGAGAAGGCTCCCAGGCTCTCCCCTGCACTGCACTACAGAAACAGGGTTTAAACAGAGAGGGGGGGCACAAATTGGCGATATAAATATATATATAAAGATGCTATTAGGGAGAAACACTTATATAAGGTTGTCCCTATGTAATTATAGCGTTTTTTGGTGTGTGCTGGCAAACTCTCCCTCTGTCTCTCCAAAGGGCTAGTGGGGTCCTGTCCTCTGTCAGAGCATTCCAGGTGTGTGTGCTGTGTGTCGGTACGTGTGTGTCGACATGTATGAGGACGATGCTGGAGGAGGCGGAGAAATTGCCTGTAATGGTGATGTCACTCTCTAGGGAGTCGACACCGGAATGGATGGCTTATTTAGGGAATTACGTGAGAATGTCAACACGCTGCAAGGTCGGTTGACGACATGAGACGACCGACAAACAATTAGTAACGGTCCAGGCGTCTCAGAAACACCGTCAGGGTTTTTTTATAAAAAACGCCCATTTACCTCAGTCGGTCGACACAGACACAGACACGGACACTGAATCCAGTGTCGACGGTGAATAAACAAACGTATTCCTCATTAGGGCCACACGTTAAGGGCAATGAAGGAGCTGTTACATATTTCTGATACTACAAGTACCACAGAAAAGGGTATTATGTGGAAGTGAAAAAACTACCTGTAGTTTTTCCTGAATCAGATAAAATAAAATGAAGTGTGTGATGATGCGTGGGTTTACCCCGATAGCAAATATTGGCGTTATACCTTTTCCCGCCAGAAGTTAGGGCGCGTTGGGAAGCACCCATTAGGGTGGATAAGGCGCTCACACACTTATCAAGTGGCGTTACCGTCTCCAAATACGGCCGCCCTCAAGGAGCCAGCTGATAGGCAGCTGGAAAAATATCCTAAAAAGTATATACACACAGACGGTGGTTATACTGCGACCAGCGATCGCCATCAGCCTGGAGATGCAGTGCTGGGTTGGCTTGGTCGAATTCCCTGACTAAAAATATTTTATTGATATAGAGCATTTAATAGGATGCATTCTATATATATGTATGCGAGATGCACAGAGGGATATTTGCACTCTGGCATCAAGATAAGTGCGTTGTCCATATCTCCCAGAAGATGTCATGGACACGACAGTGGTCAGGTGATACAGATCCCATACGGCACATGGAAGGCCACGGCCACAGCTGGGAAATCCAACCTTTTTACCCCAAGTTACATCTCAGCAGAAAAAGACACTGTCTTTTCAGCCTCAATCCTTCCGTTCCCATGTGGGCAAGCGGGCAAAAGGCCAGTCATATCTGCCCAGACATAGAGGAAAGGGAAGTAGACTGCAGCAGGCAGCCCCTTCCCAGGAAAAGAAGCCCTCCACCAGTGGGGGGGTAGTCTCAAGAGTCTCAGCGCGCAGTGGGATCACTCGCAAGTTGACCCCTAGATCATACAAGTATTATCCCAGGGGTACAGATTGGAGAGTCGAGACATTTTTTCCTCGCAGGTTCCTGAAGCCTGCTTTACCAACGGCTCCCTCCGACAAGGAGGCAGTATTGGGAAAAAATTCACAAGCTGTATTTCCAGCAGGTGATAATCAAAGTACCCCTCCTACAACAAGGAAAAGGGTATTAGTCCTCCACACTATATTGTGGTACTGAAGCCAGACGGCTTGGTGAGACATAGTCTAAATCTGAAATCTTTGAACACTTACATAAAAAGGTTCAAATCAAGATGGAGTCACTCAGAGCAGTGATAGAGAACCGGAAAAAAGGGGACTATATGGTGTCCCTGGACATCAAGGATTACCTCCATGTCCAAATTTGCCCTTCTCAACAAGGGTACCTCTGGTTCGTGATACAGAACTGTCAATATCAGTTTCAGACGCTGCCGTTGAATTATCCACGGCACCCCGGGCCTTTACCAAGGTAATGGCCGAAAAGATGATTCTTAAAAGAAGAAAGGCATCTTAATTATCCCTTACTTGGACGATATCCTGAAAGGGACAAGTTTCCAGAGAACAGTTGGAGGTCGGAAAAGAACTATCTAAAGTAGTTCTACGACAGCACGAGTGGATTCTAAATATTCCAAAAATCGCAGCTGTTTTCCGATGATACGTCTGCTGTTCCTAGGAATGATTCTGGGCATAGTCCAGAAAGAGGTATTTCTCCTGGAGGGGAAAGCCAGGGAGTTATCCGACCTAGTCAGAAACCTCCTAAATCCAGGCCAAGTATCAGTGCATCAATGCACAGGAGTCCTGGGAAAAATGGTGGCTTCTTACGAAGCGATTCCATTCGGCAGATCTCACGCAAAAACTTTTCAGGGGGATTTGCTGGACGAATGGTCCGGATCGCATCTTCAGATGCATCAGCGGATAACCCTGTCTCCAAGGACAAGGGTGTCTCTTCTGTGGGGGCTGCAGAGTGCTCATCTTCTAGAGGGCAGCACATTCAGCATTCAGGACTGTGTTCTGGTGACCACGGATGCCAGCCTGAGAGGCTGGGGAACAGTCACACAAGGAAGAAATTTCCAAGGAAGTGTGGTCAAGTCTGGAGATTTCTCTCCACATGAATATACTGGAGCTAAGGGCAATTTACGATGCTCTGAGCCTAGGAAGACCTCTGCTTCAAAGTCAACCGGTGCTGATCCAGTAGGACATCATCATGGCAGTCGCCCACGTAAACAGACGGGGCGGCACAAGAAGCAGGAGGGCAATGACAGCAAGGATTCTTCGCTGGGCGAAAGATCATGTGATAACACTGTCAGCAGTGTTCATTCCGGGAGTGGACAACTAGGAAGATTTCCTCAGCATAAATGAATTCCACCCGGAAAAGTGGGAACTTCATCTGGAAGTTTCCACATGTTTGTAAACCGTTGGGAAAGACCAAAGGTGGTTATGATGGCGTCCCACATGAAGCGCCAGTTCTAGAGACCCTCAGGCAATAGCTGGGACGCTCTGGTAACACCGTGGGTGTACCAGTCGGTGTATGTGTTCCCTCCTCTGCTTTTCATACCCAGTGTATGGAGAATGATAGGAAGGAGAGGAGTAAGAACTATACTCGGGGTTCCGGTTTGGGCCAAGAAGAACTTGGTACCCGGAACTTCAAGAGATACTAGAAAGGATCTTGATTCAGCAAGAATCATGTCTGTTCCATGACTTACCGCAGCTGCGTTGACGCCAGGGCGGGTGAACGCCGGATCCTAAGGGAAAAAGGCATTCCGGAAGAGGTCATCCCTACCCTGGTCAGAGCCAGGAAGGAGGTGACCGCACAACATTATCACCGCTTAGGTGAAAATATGTTCCATGGTGTGAGGCCAGGAAGGCTCCACGGAAGAATTTCAACTAGGTTAATTCCTACATTTCCTGCAAGCAGGAGTGTATATGGGTCTCAAATTGGGGTCCATTAAGGTTCAAATTTCGACCGGTCGATTTTCTTCCAGAAAGAAATTGGCTTCAGTTCCTGAAGTCCAGAAGTTGTTAAGGGAGTACTGCATATACAACCCCTTTTTGATGTCTCCAGTGGCACTGGGCGATCTCAACGTAGTTTGGGATTCCTAAAATCACATTGTTTTTAAACAACTCAAATCTGTGGATTTGATATATCTCACATGGAAAGTGACCATGCTGTTGGTCCTGGCCTCGGCCAGGCGAGTGTCAGAATTGGCGGCTTTATCTCACAAAGCCATATCTGATTGTCCATTCGGACAGAGCAAAGCTGTGGACTCGTCCCCAGTTTCTCCCTAAGGTGGTGTCAGCGTTTCACCTGAACCAGCTTATTGTGGTGCCTGCGGCTACTAGGGACTTGGAGGACTCCAAGTTGCTGGATGTTGTCAGGACCCTGAAAATATAGTTTCCAGGTCGGCTGGAGTCAGGAAATCTGACTTGCTGTTTATCCTGTATGCACCCAACAAGCTGGGTGCTCCTGCTTCTAAGCAGACTATTGCTCGTTGGATTTGTAGTACAATTCAGCTTGCACATTCTGTGGCAGGCTTGCCACAGCAAAAAATATGTAAATGCCCATTCCACAAGGAAGGTGGGCTCATCTTGGGCGGCTGCCCGAGGGGTCTCGGCATTACAACTCTGCCGAGCAGCTACGTGGTCGGGGGAGAACACGTTTGTAAAATTTTACAAATTTGATACCCTGGCAAAAGAGGACCTGGAGTTCTCTCATTCGGTGCTGCAGAGTCATCCGCACTCTCCCGCCCGTTTGGGAGCTTTGGTATAATCCCCATGGTCCTTTCAGGAACCCCAGCATCCACTAGGACGATAGAGAAAATAAGAATTTACTTACCGATAATTCTATTTCTCGGAGTCCGTAGTGGATGCTGGGCGCCCATCCCAAGTGCGGATTATTCTGCAATACTTGTACATAGTTATTGTTACAAAAATCGGGTTATTGTTGTAGGAAGCCGTCTTTCAGAGGCTCCTTTTGTTATCATACTGTTAACTGGGTTTAGATCACAAGTTGTACGGTGTGATTGGTGTGGCTGGTATGAGTCTTACCCGGGATTCAAAATCCTCCCTTATTGTGTACGCTCGTCCGGGCACAGTACCTAACTGGAGTCTGGAGGAGGGTCATAGGGGGAGGAGCCAGTGCACACCACCTGATCTGGAAAAGCTTTACTTTTTGTGCCCTGTCTCCTGCGGAGCCGCTATTCCCCATGGTCCTTTCAGGAACCCCAGCATCCACTACGGACTCCGAGAAATAGAATTATCGGTAAGTAAATTCTTATTTTCTTTTTAACCGGGTTGAATTACCGGGTCAGGCGACCCGCTAATTCGGCAAAGGTGCTTTCACATCGCACACTGACCCGTTTCGACACGGCAATATGCCGCGTCGATACCGGGTTATTTGTACGATGTGAAAGGGGTATTAGGTTGTGCCGTGTAGGTGCAACGGGATCCGGTCTCTAGGTTGACAGTAACTAGGTTGACCACTATTGGTCGACAGTAACTAGGTCGACAGGGTCTCTAGGTCGACAGGTGAAAAGGTCGACATGAGTTTTTCACAAATTTTTTCTTTTTTTGAACCTTTTCATACTTTACGATCAACGTGGACTACCTTGCCCGAAGCGTGGCGAGAGAAGCGGTGCACTAATTGGGGTTCCCGGTCACTCTACGAAGAAAATTACACAAAAAACCCATTAAAAAACTCACGTCGACCTAGAGACCCTGTCGACCAAAAGTGGTCAACCTAGACACTGTCTACCTTCCATACCACACCCAGGTGCAACACAGTGATAGCATCCTCACTCTCCGCCCACCAGGGAGCAAACCTGTCTATCTATCGATCGATCGATCTATCGATCTATCGTACGGGCCATTGACTGTTGCCCAGTTTTATGGCATACCCCTCAGACGGACTGCTTTGGCATCTCTCTGAAACGCTCTATGGAAGAGTGTACTCTGGGCGTTAGCTCTGTCCACACCAGTATATGAGAAAATAATCCATGCTCGGTCACAGGATGTTCTCCCTTTATCCTGCAGATGGGATTATACAGGCCTTGGTATTGTACATTAGGAGTGGGGCTTGGATCCTGCGTTGATGTGGAATAAGAACATTTTCTCTCACCTGGAAAAGGAGTTATGTGGAAGTTCGGACCCTGTGCCAGGATAAACCAGACACAGCGAGAGGCAGATATGGGACGGAGTACGAGAACACTTCAGGCCACAATTAATGTACTTTCCACACGCGACGCAGTAAAACGAGTGCGTTTGAGACGGGAGTGATTTCAGTCCAGACCCACTGGAAAGATGGAAAAGGCCGATAAACTCCAGATAACCCGTAAGAGGTTTTTAGTATTAGGGCAAGAACGTCGCCACCCTTAAACTACTCACTTATGGCTCTCAGGCAATTAACCATTCATTCCTGAGCATGGATTTATGCCAAGCAGCCTGTATGTGATGGTGCTATAGATAATCTGCCTGGGTCTTGTACTAAATGTGTCCTGCAAGTCCTCTGTCCGTCAGGAGCCCTGATTGCTGTCTAGACTGAAGAAGTCCTGGTTGTACTCAAGACCTCGGGCCCCCTCTCCCTAATCTCCCGCTCTGTAGGTGAGGAGGCCCTCTGCCACGTCCATCAGCGATGTTATAATATGTTATATGGTAGATGGCCGGCTGGTCAGGTGTAGAGAAAACTTTGTTCCATGTAATAAACAAAAGACATCTGTATATAATCACAATATGCCAGTATCTGCGAAGGCTTTGTGCCCCATAAACAGCCAAATTGAATTAGAAACCACAATCCTGCAAGACAGACCACATTCCCAACTAACTCCATGATACTTTGTTATTCCGTGGTGATTATTTGTCCCTTCTGACGCAGGAGACGAGGGTATTGACGTTTCGATGCTTCCATTACGGAACGTGCAACCGATTCCATCTGTGAGCGCTTTATCCTTGCTCCCTGACGGTCATTATAACCGCAGCATTATGGGGTCTCATGTACAACACTGCGTTCCAGGACTTATCCAAGTGCTCGTAGATTGTAAGCTCTTCTGGGCTGGGCCAGATGACCATAGCATGCATCTGTGAGTTGATGCTGGTATTACACAGCCCTTGTATAATATGTTAGCAGTTACTACGGATAACTATAATATTCCAAGGATTACTATCATTCCGTAATGGATGCTAGCTTGGCGCTGTGTCTATAATATCCCTGTGACGTCTGGCTTCCCTCCTTCTCCTCCTCTCTCCGTGCTGATTAAAGGTTACGTTGTCAGCAGATGCGCTCGTCTATCGCAGTGACAGTGACAAATCGCCAGTCACGCGTCTCCCATCACCGTACAGACCAGCGGATCCTGGAGCTCCGGTTCCCATGGCGCTGGATACAAACGATAAAGTGGGCTATAAAAAAGCATCTTATAAATTCCATCCGACAAGGTCAGGATCATTTGGGAATTCTCACATCCTGTTTCCTCTGGATAAACAAGGCCGGGGCAGAGAACAGAGGAGACGCGAAACCGTCAGGATGAAATCTGGAGGCGGTGGAACTCCTCTGTCTGCTGCTTCATAAGTGAAGTCACTTTGTCCCCGGTTGGTTTGTGAGGTGTTTCATGTACACAGCTCGCCCGCGTAAACACCCAAATCCCTCACACAAACAGGCCGAGAGCCGCGAGGTCACGCTTTGGGGGCAGATGGAGTCATGTAAACTCCTGGCTGTTCCTGTTGTCGGGAGGTGATTTCATTCGCGATGGATATATAACTATTGATCGGCAGTGTTTGCTGAAGGAGAGAGACATATAGCGCTCCCGTAGGAGTTACAGCCTTACAGGACGCCAGATGTCCAAAAATCTAAGTAATACGTATGGAACCGTCTCTCAGACTGGTGCTGCCATTGGGCAATGCGACTACACATGAAATCAGTGGCGCTTTACCTCACATGCCAACCATGGTGCAAAAAGCAAGTAGAAGGAAGAAAATGAAATATAATAAACGTAAAACCATTGACGTCTTTCATAATAATCTGTGTGGCTTCTATTACACATTATGAACACTGGAAGATGATTGGCACGATGGCACAGTGGGTAGCTTTGCTGCCTCGCATTGCTGCGCCATGCGTTACATGTTGACCAGAGCACTATCTGTGTGGAGTTTGTATGTTTTCACTCGTGTGCATGCGAGTTGTTCAGGGGTTTAACCCGTGTTTGCGACAGAGTTTAGGGTGAGAGCTTCACTTAGGGCTCGGATGGATGTGGCTGAGTACTGCGCTAAATGTCCCAGAGTAAGGGATCTATTTACTAAGCTGTGGAGAGAGATAAAGTTCTAGCCAATCAGCTTCTAACTGCCGTGTTACAGGCTGTGTTTAAAAATGACAATTAGGAGCTGGTTGGTTGGTACTTTATCTTTCTCCAGTGCTTGGTTCATAGAACCCCTCAGTCACCACACTGTTTGCATTTTCCAGTCAGCCGTCAGGAAGGAGGTGCAGAGGGGAAAGGTCACCTGTCAGTACCTATATATTATTCCCCTCCTGTCTCTGGCGGCTTATTGTACACAATGCATCTTTTATTCTCCCAATGTTTAAAGTTTACATTTTTTTGAACCCAGTAATATAGTCAAGATGTTTAAAGCCGCATTAGCATTTACAGCCCAGAGCCTTTGTAATTCCGCCTTACGGCCATACTTACCACCGGCATTTCATTTTACATCTTTCCGTAACCTTTGCTGTTATTTCTGCAGTCACTAAATCGCCCATATGTCATTCTCTGGATCCTATGTCTGCAGTACAAATTAGCCATAAAGTCATATCCGTGTAACAAGGCCGCCGCTGGTCCCTCTCCAGCTCTTGTGGGTTTAGCGCGGATGATCGGGCAGTGCTTCCCTGAAAATTGGCCGGCTCTCCCCGTCCTTACCGGACACCCCATCTGTTCACTAATTTGTGCATGAAATTAATAGCACAATATTGGCGCTATGCCCCGGAAGCTGCTGCTTGGCTTATTGCATTATATACTGTAACCTGCTCTTCCTCACGTCCCCGCTATAGCGAGGCCCCACGCCAGTGCCGACAGGGTGACGTCGTCCTGCTTTACCGAATGCAATGACTGAAACAGACTTTTGTTGAACAAAAATCCAAATGATCCTACTAGTCTAGTCTCCTAATACTGTATGTAACGAACGTTTAAAGGGCCTGTCCCCTATCTTGATGTATTGCCTTGTACACGCCCCACTGCAACTTTAACTAATCGCATTGCTTCAGATTTCTGAATCCCCTTCTGTTTTTTTATTGCTCTGATTGGAGCGTTCCTTTAATATCCATATTTAACGCATGAGGTCAGCATTGCTTGCCAAATGAGGCCGATGGTGCAATGCTTTTGGCAATTACAACACGGACCTGGGGTGATTGCTGTGTTCCCGTTTCATCTGTGTACGGATTTCTGCCTTGGCTCCGTCCGCTGGTCCTTCGCCTCTAAGTGTTTTGGCTGCCTACGTTTTTAATGTTGTACAAACACTTCTCTGTGTGGTCTCCAGCAGTAGGTCATTGTTCTGGGTGCGCCCTCGGACCGTCCTGTGTTTCTATAGCCGTAGCACAACAAACAGAGGCAGCAGCGCGCACGGCCAGGTCACATTAGTAGCACTGCGGTTCCTGGAATATTATACAACATTCCCTCTCCTTCTGCCGAATACACTGTGATCCTTTCCTTTCCTTGAATCGTAACGCGTAGACAGCGCCGGCAGACTGGACGTTGGCGCTCCGGCAGATATGATTGACAGTCTCCGCACTACTATAGTTAATCTGCGCAGACTTCTGTGATGCTTTGCTGTGAGGAAGTCCTCTTAGAGTCGCCGTATTCTTCTGTATGAATGTATTATTTTACAGAAACTCCCCTAATACTATAAATGTCACTTGTTCGTCCGTTTGGAGGTTTAGAATGTTATATTATCGTGTGGTGTGAAAAACTATTGGGCATGGCCGAAAAAGCAAAGCGGAACATGGCTCTGCTGCGCGATGACATCCCGTTTTGCAGAGCGCTGATTGACAGCTCTGCTCGCCTGAAGGTTTTCGTTCTATCCGGAGGAATTTTTTTTTAACACCGACCCCGGTGACAGACACACGACCTCCGGTGGTGGGCCAAAACATTCAAACCTGTTGGGTCAACTTCCCTTCCTCCCAAACTCTACTCCCCAGAGTCCGCCGCCGTCCAAAGTAATTACAATAGCGTCTCATGCCGCAGAGTAAGAAAACAAGAGGTTGTAGCTGTGGTCTGAGCACCTGGAAACTCACCGGGTTCCAGAGAAAGTAGAGGAGTTTCTGGTAGTTTAGGGGATGCCCCCTGGTGAGATCGGCCCTCGTGGACATCCTGACGTCTCCACGCTCGCAAAGTTTTCTAGGACTGAACTATTTGTTTCTAAGCGACAAACTTTGGAAGGCCGCAGGTTCATGGAGTCACGCGGGAGGCGAAGGAATGGATTCGGTGTGCAGCTCAAAGATAGGCAAAATATGCTCCGCAAATGGGCTTGCGTCAAACTCCTCTAAACCGCATCAGTCCCAGGGGTACTACACAAACGTCAGAAACAAACAACGTAATTACCATGTTTTCAGACGCATCTGTTACACCAGGGAGAGCGCTGGTGCAAGTGCGCAGTCGTAACAAAGCGTACGGCTCACCTCTGCCTGCGAGCAAATATGCGTATTTTGGCCCTCATTCCGAGTTGTTCGCTCGCTAACTGCTTTTAGCAGCATTGCACACGCTAGGCCGCCACCCTCTGGGAGTGTATCTTAGATTAGCAGAATAGCGAACGAAAGATTAGCAGAATTGCTCGAAAATCTTTTCCTGCAGTTTCTGAGAAGCTCCAGACCTACTCCTAGATTGCGATCACTTCAGTCTGTTTAGTTCCTGCTTTGACGTCACAAACACGCCCTGCGTTCGGCCAGCCACTCCCCCGTTTCTCCAGCCACTCCTGCGTTTTAGCCTGACACGCCTGCGTTTTTTAGCACACTCCCGGAGAACGGCCAGTTTCCGCCCAGAAACACCCACTTCCTGTCAAGTCACACACCGATCAACAGTGCGACTGAAAAGCGTCGCTCGCCCCTGTGTAAAATTGCATAGTTTTATGTGAAATTACTTGGCGCGTGCGCCCTGCGGCCCATACACATGCGCAGAACAGCCGGTTTTTAGCCTGATCGCTATGCTGCGAAAAACGGCAGCGAGCGATCAACTCTGAATGACCCCCTTTGTTCCATGCCCGCAATGCGTCCAGCTCCTCATTGGTCACCTGTCTCCTAAACGACACAGAGGTGATCAGTTGCAAAACGACTCTACTGGTATATAAAATTCTACATGTGGTCGGTAGTGACGCCCTTAGCGTCAGTCAGAGGAGTGCCGACATGTAGGTTTTAGTCGGTGGGATACGTTTTTTGGCGCACATAAGATATTGCTGAGATGTGGACAGGCGGAGGAACCTGTTTCTCTGCCTGTAAACAACCTGCATCTGCAGCCTGCACCGACTCGCCGCTCAGGATAGTATCCGCGCGAAACTATTTATACAAACGATATGAAAGTAAATAAGCCAATACTTTCCCCTTTAGCTATATGACGCTCAGCAGAGTCTGCCGCGAGAGACGATAACTGCCTGGTGCAGGGATGGGCGCCAATGCATTTACAGCCGCAATCCCGTCCACAGTGGGTGTGCGAATATATGCTAAAACTGCCGACTGGAAATGCGGCGGTATCGCGGATCCAAGCAATTGTGTACAAACATGCAGCTGCAGCCACAGATCCTTCAACAACCGACCATCTCTGCGACTCTTTGGTCACGCAGATTGGCTGCCGGAATTGAGACGTTGCTGCCATGTTTTCTGCATACGGTATTGCAGTTGTAGGCTGAGACGCCCCAACCAGAGGTGCGGCTGTAGCGCAGTACAATATTCAAATAGAGGAGCCACGTCAACTGCCAGTGAGTCCCGGCTGGTGATGTTTGGCAGCGGTTGGGGTGGCAGTCGGTGTGGCGCACCTACTTGAATTTTGGACTGCGCTGCAGCCTTTCCTCTCTAGCCGCCACTGGTCGCGACACATTTGCTTTTTTGCCCCCACTCCCCATAATCGCCCCCGAAAAGTTCCTGACTGTCATTCACTTTATGAATAAATTCTCTCTGCGAGTAACATCACTATGGAACCTTGACGCGTGCGCAGTGCGACTGTGATGCACGCATAATCACCAGACTCCGCTATAAGCAGTCCCCATAGGTTTCAGTTAAAATGAATGGAATTTATTTATTACCATTTTAAATAAAAGGCCGCCTCCCCTTTATAATTAGAGTATGGGACTAAAGGTGGAATTGTCTATTTGAATTAATTTGCTTTCAAATTTTAGGGTTACCGCAGAAGATTTAATTTCACTTTAATGCGAAGCTCCTAACGTCATCTTGTCACATCGGAGTCTCGGCCGCATTCTGTCTACTCTCTGTTGTTTATACAATTACAGAAGGAAAATGCTTAATATGGAGCATTATTGGGAGTGAAGAACTTTGGCGCCGATGTCAAAATTTCCGTCCGATTGTTCCTTACATACCAAGTCTACAATATTCCGAATTTGCAGCAATTCTTCACTTAATCCCTTTTCCAAGCGCCAGTATCTCTGCCAACATGCTTGGACTAAGTTCAGAGGTTGGCAGCTCTCTGAGACTTTAATTACGTGTCCTAATTAAGTTCAATTTCCAGCTATGTCCCTGTAAGCGGCGTCTGTCTTCCCAGATTGTTGCGGCAGATTCTTTCCTCTCTGTGTCCGTTTAATGACAACGGAAAATTGTCAAAGAAAAGGAGAGAAAATTGTAAAACAAAAAATGCTGGGGAATGTTGTAAGCGCTGAATGAACCCATCTGCGAAGTTTCCATCTGTCAGACAAGATTGCAAACATTTTACCCTGTCGGAGGCTTCTGTTTTGACATTTGAAAGTACTTGACACATATTCATCTGCAGTAGGCTGCAAGTGTTGTCATGCCTGTGAAATATGAGGTGTGTGCTATAATGTATCCGTAAGATCGTATCTTCCAGATCAAATAATATCTATAAGAATATTTTGCATAGCAGTTTTCGGGCTTCAGTGGAAAAGGGAAATGGCGGCCTGCAGCTGTGTATCCGCTCCGAACGCGCAGTGATTGTGGCAGATAACGGCTAACGTAATGCATTGCAGTTGTACTTTCATGTAGTGACCGCAAGGTTTTATCTATACTGGGTGATTTCCCTGACTCCTGAGAGAGTCTGCAGTCTCCCCGATACCGGGCCAGACAGAAACACTACGGGCGAAACCCAAGACCCAAGTGGGCTGGTGGCTATAACGCAAGTCACATGGTTATGTTCCGTCTGGAGTGGAACAACTGAAGCTCACATGTACCATTTTCTATTGGCGAATATGTATGTTTGGGCTTAATAGATTGACTGGAAGCCAGTTGCTTGACGTACATAGGATGATAGTAATAGAAGTTGATGGATGTGTGTTTTGCCAAAGCTGACTTTTCAGAGATTCACTTGGATGTGTGTTTTCAAAAGTGGTCATTGCTAATAAACTATTTGTATGGCTTCGCTTGCATTACTTCCATTAACATGGTCTAGAAGTCCATAACGTAAACCTCCAGAAGGATATAGGCCTCGCAAGCTACCGCCTCTCGATACTCCTCAACCCTCCCCACCGACCTCCACCTCCCAAGATTTTGCGCGTGCTGCTCCCTACCTCTGGAACTCTCTACCTCTCCCTATCAGACTCTCCACCGCTCTATAACAATTCAAGTGGGCTCTCAAGATCTACTTCTTCATCAGTGCCATCCTGCTCTCATCCTAACCCTCCGCCCTATGCTCACTGTCTATCCCATCTGTGTCACCCGACTACCCCTCCCCTTTAGAATGTAAGCTTCCACGAGCAGGGCCCTCTCCTCATATGCTTTTACTTCCCATACTTATACCGGTATTTCCTCCTCACTGCTCACAATGGCTCCTAGCCCCAGGGCTCTGCCTCCCTGTTACTTATATGAGGATTACGTCCTGCAACGCTCTGTCTAGTAAGTCACTTTTTTCTTGATTTGTTCGTTGTGTTTCTGTTTATGCAGAAGTACTTAACTTCATAGAAACCACGAGTGGTGCTGTCATCTTACCAGAGTCCTCTGCATTACTGTCCTCATATATTGTAGACATCCTTCTAGTAACCTGCCCTATTGCAGCAAAGCAGAAGATCTCATGAGACACCTACAGATGATGTTTGGTGGGACTAGTAACCTGCCCTATTGCAGCAAAGCAGAAGATCTCATGAGACACCTACAGATGATGTTTGGTGGGACTAGTAACCTGCCCTATTGCAGCAAAGCAGAAGATCTCATGAGACACCTACAGATGATGTTTGGTGGGACTAGTAACCTGCCCTATTGCAGCAAAGCAGAAGATCTCATGAGACACCTACAGATGATGTTTGGTGGGACTAGTAACCTGCCCTATTGCAGCAAAGCAGAAGATCTCATGAGACACCTACAGATGATGTTTGGTGGGACTAGTAACCTGCCCCATTGCAGCAAAGCAGAAGATCTCATGAGACACCTACAGATGATGTTTGGTGGGACTAGTAACCTGCCCCATTGCAGCAAAGCAGAAGCTCTCATGAGACACCTACAGATGATGTTTGATGGATCGCGGCTCTGTAATGTCCTAACCGCTAGTGAGAAGGTGTCAGGCAGATATTTACTCCAATGCTGGTCAGAGAGGGTCTACATAACATTGAACGCAATTTATTATGGTCTAACATTTTTATACAGGGCACCGGTGGGGTTGACTCACCTGAAGGTTTGTCTGTGGACGTCGGAATGCTGGTGACGGAAGGCATTGTGGGCAGAGGAGGCGGAATCACCTTTAAGTTTTGGTCTCCTTGAATCTCATTGGTAGATATTTGGTTGATGCGGTTGTAGTTGGGCGGCAGGTAGACCTTGTTGGGCTGTTGGGGAGGTTGCGGTATTGGCCTGGTTTGTGGCACCTTCTGGCAGTGCTCTTCCAGCTGGGCAATGACAATAGACTGGTTGCTTGCCAGGGAGGCTAAGTGTTGATATTTATGTTCTAGGTCCTTGTACTTATTGGTCAGCTGTAACATTTCTGCAGTTTGGTTGAGAACTTTGTTTTCTAGCTGCGAGAGCTCCAGCGCGTTGTCCCTCTTCCTGATGATCTCGTGCAGGAGCTGCATGTACAGCTGAGTGACCCGAGAGTTCATGTTGCGGCTCTCTTTCCGCAAGAGCTTGACCTCATTGACGATGCCGCCGTCCACCTCCACCAGCTGCTGCAGAGTTTCGATTTGTCTCTTCTGCTTCAGGAGCTCCGTGTTCATGTATTCGATCTCTTGCTTCTGCGTCTGACTCTGGAAGACCGTGTCCTGCTCTTTGGAGTTCACACAAATTGCCCCGGTGACTTTCTGCTGGGGCACGATAAACGTGTAGCTGCATTTGTCTGACGATTCTGCCGACCGCCTCTCTCTGTTGACGTAAATGAATTCTTGCTCCGAGCCGTCGCTGTTCTGGAATTCTTGGGTGCTGCCCCCATGCGTGTTTCCCGCAACCACAAGCAGAAAGAAAACAGCGGCGCTCAGAGAGGTCATGGTCCTGACGCTACAGGCGGAAGTCATGGACGTCCGGAATGGTCTTCTACTTGGCGCTGTAAATTAGAAAACAAAAAGAAATCTGTTAGGACGAATAAGCGCCAAGTACATTGCGTCTCCTAAAGAACCCTATATGGTTATTTCCAAATGGGTAGGTGGATTAAGAGAGAAGGGTGCCGCGTTTCCACCCCGATCTGGGGTCTTTTTCAAGGTATTCGATCTTATACCTTGAAAAAGACCCCAGATCGGGGGGGAAACGCGTTGGCTATTCCTGTGGCAGCAAAGGAGAGTGAAGTGGATGACCGGTGACCTTGCGAGTAAGACCAAGATTGTGGCGAGGTTATCCGGAATCCTCTCATTATAACCAAACGCTGTTAGGAACTGTTTGGCTACAGTTCCGATACATCTGCAGAACTCCAAGGAGGATATAAGAATAAGAACACAACTTGACAGGGCCGGCTAAGTGTTTTACTCTGATTTTTAAGTATCACCTATGTGCAGTGTGGGCCCCTAGACTTGGGGTCACTCGGAACCCATGAAAGATACATGTAACTAAGGTAATGGATACTGACATATGAAGTATTTGTGTAACGGGTGTAAGCAATACATAGGTCACTGGAATATATACAGGATGTACATAATCAATGTTTACCAGTAATCCTGTCACGCTCACGTCACTGTGAGGAGCACTGCTAAATTCATGCTAGAGGGTGCACAGGGGTCCTTTTTAAAATATAATTGGGAATATATATTACCATGCCTGAAGTATTCCCAATAACATTTCAAAATGCTCGGAAGTACTGCAAGACCCCCTTATCTGGAGCACTTGCGTCCCCAGTCATTACCGATGATGGATCCCTTACGTGTGCTCGAAATAGCTGCGGTTTATATTTAACAAAGCGTGTCCTGCAATCAGTCACTTCCCTTTGCTGACAGCTGCCATGTTTAAAAGCTGCTGAGCACTGTATAACCTAGTTTTATTTTTACATAGGAAAACCTTTAGGCCTTCCCATAGAGAAGATGTGCGCGGCGAGCACAGCCGTCTGACCGGGGATGCCGTGTAATATGACTACAGGTGATTGGGCCGAGTTCTGGTCACCCGTTTCCGCGTTCTGCTGCAGAATTCTACCGCAGGATGTTCTCCGTATCATTTGCTGTCCGTGAGACTACAAAGCAGAACCAACGGATAGTCGTAAACTCTGCGCACTGTGAATTTACAAGTACAGCGCATAATGGCGTCATTTTATCATTTGGTGGAATGGTCTGGTTCCCAAGATACTGATTTGCAAACTTTGGCGGTGTATTGTAATTGAGTTTCCTGTTCGGTGCCACTTCTGGAGGATAAGGCAGCCACATATAGGGCGACATGCAATTAGCGGACTGTTTCCGTTGAAGATTTGCATGTTTATACAACGCGGGTTATCCAGCAGGTAAACTTTGCTGATGTTTGCAAAAATGAGGGAGGGTTTCCTCAAATCAATACCGCGCGATGCGTGGTTATTTGACTCTATCCCAAATAGCTCTTTTGCTTTAAATGTTCTTTTTCTGTTTATTAAAAAGAACAGTCTGTATTATAATCTTTTTTTCAGAATTTTTGACCATTGGGTGGCGCTAAATTGATGCCTGAGAAATTTGTATTTCATGCTGACCGGCAACCACTATGGAAGTTTCCAGTCGTTTCAGTAACTGCAGATACGGAACACGTCTACATTTGATTAAAGGTTTATACACCTGAACGAGGCAGGTTTAGAGGACAGGTTCCTACAGCTGGAGCAGAGTTTGTGGCAGCAATTGGCACGAAATATGGACGGGGGATGTAGTTACTGTAGCTTGTTTGATTCACATCTAAGCCTTTCACGCAAATGGATCCTCCATTTAATCCGCCCACAGGGTGTATCGTTCACTGCAACACATTCTGCTCTATCTGTATATTCAGTAATAAAAAAATATCTTGTTTAATATTTGAATCAGGTCGTTTTTTAATTTTGTGGGGTTAATGATTGATAACTAACTTGTATGGAGCTATAAGTCCTAGCATATCGGTGGTTTCTGGCAGGGCATGCTGGGATTTGTAGTTTCATAACCACAGGCCTCGTTACATGCCTGCAGTGTGGTGTGATGGATAACCTGCGCTATATGTGAATGAGCCCCAAGCATGTACCTCGCACATGAGCGTAGCTACATTAGCAGTACGTTACAGTCTGACTGTACTGAGGCCTCGCTCCGTTTCAGCGTTACGCCCACCAGATGTTTCCCATCTTTCACATTTAATAATATCCACTAATAAACTCTAATTAATCAGTGAATCCCTTCAGTTTGCAGCTTGTTAATTACCCAGTGTGCTGTCATTGCCGGGCTGTGGCCAGAAGGAATGAAAATGACACAATTAGCTAAATAAACCACATCTT